>NC_091351.1:2210000-2242500 GCF_038502225.1 Cherax quadricarinatus | reverse complement strand
TCGTTCAATAGATGTCTTACAAGACTTGCAGTGCATGACAGTTCACATCTCCGAACTGCAGCATCATCACCCCTTCCTTCAGAATGCAGGCATTGTACGTCCCACCTCCAGGACTCTTTAAGTTCAACTAACCGGTTTCCTTGAATGCTTTCATGTTACCTTGCTTACACTCCAACAGCAAGTCAAGCCTTGAAAACTAATTGTCTCCACTCCCATGTAAGGCTCCCACACTAGCCTGCTGGATGTTTAAGCACTTAATATTCAAAACTATTACACCTTACCTTCATCTATTCTTAAAATGACCCCTACCCTTCCTTCCACCTCGGCCTTGTACACTCTCTCCTGGTCATTCTATGCCGCTTTATCCTCTCTAAATGCCCAACCCGCCTAAACAGCCTCTTCTCGGACCTCTGTATTATACCTTTGGTAATCTCACAACTTGTAATTTCTATGCTACAAATTCGCACAACACTTTTTTTTAAACGTGACACCTTCACTGCCTCCAGCCTCTGCAGCGCTGCAACGTTTAAAAACCATGTCTCACACACAAACAAAATGTTGGTACTGCTATTCTCGGTTGCATTCTCTCTTTTTGCTTCCATATATAAGCTCTTTTACTGTCTACAGATCTTTCATCACTCCACTTACCCTTTTTCCTTCATATATTCTTTGGTTAATTCCTCCCCACAGAAATTCTTCCTTATTTTTCTTAGTACTAGGACACCCAGCTTCGTTTTATTCACGATGTTAACAGTTTTATCTTATCTCTGCTACGTTTAACAAATATTCAAATAATCCAACTTAAAAAAATCGTTTGTTTTTTTTTATCAATTTGATTGAGACGAAGGGATTACTAGTTTCCAGCTCCCGGCACGATTTTGTTCAGTTTTTTAACCCAGGAAGGTTAGCCACATAGGATATCCCAAGAGTGCGTCATGGAGGATTGTGTCGTTTAATCTTCTCCCCCAGGATGCCACCCACACCAGTCGACTAACATCCAGGTACCTACTTGCCTGCTAGGTGAACAGGGACAGTAGGTGTAAGGAAACACTTTCGTTGTATCCACCCATGCCGGGGATCGAACCCTGAACACTCGGTATGTAAGGCGAGAGAGTTGCCTACCAGGCCACGGGTCACCGTCGACGACCCGCGTTACTTACGAAGAAAAAATTCTAACAGTAATGTATTTTGGGTGAAACTAAAGCGAAAGTTACATTCTCAGGAGGAAATAAAGAATCACATTTTTTGTATTCATGCTCGGAAAATATACTTTGAAAGTGAAATTACGGAACAAGTCATGTGCGAGCGAAACTGAGCCACCTGTCAAGTCTGACACCCTTAGTATGACCTGTCAAAAGTGATGCCCCTTGTGTTGACCTGTCAAGCTGAGGCCGCTCTCAAAAGACCCTGTAATCTATACGCTTTTCTGCTGCTATATAAACACCTTATTTTGCATGAACCTTGCATGCTTAGTGTTGCACAGATTGCAAGCTCGTTAACTGCTGGCTTGTTAATCTCTGGCTTGTTAATCTCTGGCTTGTTAATCTCTGGCTTGTTAATCGCTGTGTTGTTACGCTTCTTCACTGTTTCCAGTACCACATCAGCGCTTGCACTCCAGTTTTTCTGGGTTAATAACACACATACACACACACACACACACACACACACACACACACACACACACACACACACACACACACACACACACACACACACACACACACACATATATATATATATATATATACACACACACACACAAAGCACCAAATATTCCAAGCCTGACCATTATACCTCTCATCATGATATATACAAAGCATCACTTGTCTCCAGGAGATCTCACCTTGATGACACACCAGCATCCAGCATATATCAAAGCCAGTGAGAGTGAATAATTGTGGGAGATCTCTTCCCACACAGTAATAGTGTGGTAATGAAGCCAATACAATGATCATTGCTGTGGGTAAGATGGTGTCACCATCGTTTACAGTGGTAAGTTAGCGTTATAAATTGATTCATTCCACTACAGCTACCAGAGATAAAACGATACTAACTTTAGCTTGTGTCACAGTGAAATATACATGGAGGGTTGTGTATATCTGTGTATGTAGTGAAATTACTGTATTACTGACATGGGGTGAACAGGTAATATAAAGACTTACTGATCCTCGGGTAGTTGATTTGCTTTCAACCTAGCATAGTAACCATCCTAGCAGTAACCATGCTAGCATAGTAACCATGCTAGCATAGTAACCATCCTAGCAGTAACCATGCTAGCATAGTAACCATCCTAGCAGTAACCGTGTTAGCATAGTAACCATCCTAGCAGTAACTATGCTAACATAGTAACCATCCTAGCAGTAACCATGCTAACATAGTAACCATCCTAGCAGTAACCATGCTAACATAGTAACCATCCTAGCAGTAACTATGCTAACATAGTAACCATCCTAGCAGTAACCATGCTAACATAGTAACCATCCTAGCAGTAACCATGCTAGCATAGTAACCATCCTAGCAGTAACCGTGTTAGCATAGTAACCATCCTAGCAGTAACCATGCTAGCATAGTAACCATCCTAGCAGTAACCATGCTAGCATAGTAACCATCCTAGCAGTAACCATGCTAACATAGTAACCATCCTAGCAGTAACCATGCTAACATAGTAATCATCCTAGCAGTAACTATGCTAGCATAGTAACCATCCTAGCAGTAACCATGCTAACATAGTAACCATCCTAGCAGTAACCATGCTAGCATAGTAACCATCCTAGCAGTAACCGTGTTAGCATAGTAACCATCCTAGCAGTAACCATGCTAGCATAGTAACCATCCTAGCAGTAACCATGCTAGCATAGTAACCATCCTAGCAGTAACCATGCTAACATAGTAACCATCCTAGCAGTAACCATGCTAACATAGTAATCATCCTAGCAGTAACTATGCTAGCATAGTAACCATCCTAGCAGTAACTATGCTAGCATAGTAACCATCCTAGCAGTAACTATGCTAGCATAGTAACCATCCTAGCAGTAACTATGCTAGCATAGTAACCATCCTAGCAGTAACTATGCTAGCATAGTAACCATCCTAGCAGTAACTATGCTAACATAGTAACCATCCTAGCAGTAACTATGCTAACATAGTAACCATCCTAGCAGTAACCATGCTAGCATAGTAACCATCCAGCAGTAACTATGCTAGCATAGTAACCATCCTAGCAGTAACTATGCTAGTATAGTAACTATCCTAGCAGTAACCATGCTAGCATAGTAACCATCCTAGCAGTAACCATTCTAGCATAGTAACCCTCCTAGTAGTAACTATCCTAACACAGTAACCATGGTAGCACAGTAACCATGGTAGCACAGCAACCATGGTAGCACAGCAACCATGGTAGCACAGCAACCATGGTAGCACAGCAACCATGGTAGCACAGCAACCATGGTAGCACAGCAACCATGGTAGCACAGCAACCATGGTAGCACAGCAACCATGGTAGCACAGCAACCATGGTAGCACAGTAACCATGGTAGCACAATAACCATGGTAGCACAGCAACCATGGTAGCACAGCAACCATGGTAGCACAGCAACCATGGTAACACAGCAACCATGGTAGCACAGCAACCATGGTAGCACAGCAACCATGGTAGCACAGGAACCATGGTAGCACAGCAACCATGGTAGCACAGCAACCATGGTAGCACAGCAACCATGGTAGCACAGCAACCATGGTAGCACAGTAACCATGGTAGCACAGTAACCATGGTAGCACAGCAACCATGGTAGCACAGCAACCATGGTAGCACAGGAACCATGGTAGCACAGTAACCATGGTAGCACAGCAACCATGGTAGCACAGTAACCATGGTAGCACAGTAACCATGGTAGCACAGTAAACATGGTAGCACAGTTCTAGCACAGTGTTCCTGTGTTCTGATGCTGACTGAGGAAACTGTTGCAGCTAGTGAAAGGAAGTGAATAACCAGCTACAATTCTCCTGCCTTTCAGGGAAAGGGGATGAGGCTGCCCTCATGCCAGTGAAGTGCTCGTAATCCAAGGAACGGGAAATACTCTTCCCCTTGAAGCAACTCTTCCGGACCTCCCATCACTCTCCAGACTCTCTATAACGACGTCAGGAAAAACAGTCACAGGAAATAAGTTACAATTTTGGCTAGGAAAAAAAAGGGTCATATTTTACTTAGGTTATGTTAGGATGTGACTCTTTTCCTGTGACCATTTTTTCTGAAGCTTTCCTGTGATTTTTTCAGTGACTTCCTGTGACTCTTTTTACTGTTTCCTGTATAACACCTACGTTTTTAGCGCTTCCCCGTGAATGAAGAACTTGAATTTTGATTCCTGAGTGTAATTTTATATATATATATATATATATATATATATATATATATATATATATATATATATATATATATATATATATATAAGGAATTCGCAAGAGCAGGCGAAATATACACAAACACTGATCTCTGGCTGAAGGAGACTCGAACCTACGAACCTTGGAACAAGGTACGCAGTGCTTTACCAATCTACCCACACTGGACCAATACCTTGGAGTCCAGCTTGCGCTAGACTTTGATCCAAGGCAGCCAGCTTTCAGGGAGAAGGCTTACAGCTTTTCATCTCATCCCCTGCATGCACCAGCCTTACTAGAGATATTAACAATGCAAGGAATTCGCAAGAGCAGGCGAAATATACATAAGGCTGATGCATGCAGGGGATGAGATGAAAAGCTGTAAGCCTTCTCCCTGAAAGCTGGCTGCCTTGGATCAAAGTCTAGCGCAAGCTGGACTCCAAGGTATTGGTCCAGTGTGGGTAGATTGGTAAAGCACTGCGTACCTTGTTCCAAGGTTCGTAGGTTCGAGTCTCCTTCAGCCAGAGATCAGTGTTTGTATATATATATATATATATATTTTATATATATATATATATATATATATATATATATATATATATATATATATATATATATATATATATATATATATATATATATATATATATATATTATATATACGCGCACATATTTGTGTTGTTCCATCAGATAGATGGCAGCAGCTGCCTGTCTTGAGGGAAACAGAGGTGAGGTGTTAATGGTTCCTTTCCAACCATGCCCCCATTACCTGACTTGCCTCATTCCCCTCCCCCTCCTGCACCTCCCCCTCCTGCACCTCCCCCTCCTGCACCTCCCCCTACCATGTATTGCATGCCAACTTCCGTGTAACTTTGTTGTGCTGGTGAAGGGAATTTCTTGCTTAAACAATTTTCTGAAAACGTAACTTATGTGTTGTATTGATTGTGTGTGTGTGTGTGTGTGTGTGTGTGTTTGTGTGTTTGTGTGTGTGTGTGTGTGTGTGTGTGCGTGTGTGTGTGTGTTTGTTTGTGTGTGTTTGTGTGTGTGTGTTTGTGTGTGTGTGTTTGTGTGTGTGTGTGTGTTTGTGTGTGTTTGTGTGTGTGTGTGTGCTCATCTATTTGTACTCGCCTGTTTGTGGTTGGAGGGGTCGAATCACAGCTCCTGGCCCCGCCTCTTCACTGGTCGACACTAGTTCCGCTCTCTCCCTGTTTCATGAGCTTTATCGTATCTCTTCTTAAAGCTAAGTATGGATCCTGCCTCCACTACATCACTCTTCAGACTGTTCTACTTCCTGACAACTCTATGACTGAAGAAACACTTCCTAACATCCCTGTGACTAGTATGTTCTCAGCTTCCAGTTGTGACCCTTTGTTACTGTGTCCCATCTCTGGAACATCCTGTCCCTATCCACCTTGTCAATTTCTCTCAGTATTTTATATGTTATTATCATGTCTCCCCTGTCCTTCCTGTCCTCCAGTGTCGTCAGCTCGATTTCCCTTAACCTCTCCTCATAAGACATACCTCTTAGCTCCGAGACTAGTCTTATTGCAAACCTTTCCAGTCCTTGGGTCCGTTTCACAGCTTCCTATATATATGTCGTACCGAATAGGTAAAATTGGTCAGTTACCATGAACTTATTTAAAATTATATCCTTTCTAAGAAATATTTCTTATGTTTAAAGATATATTTTTTTTCATTTATGTTAATGTAAAAAAAATAATTTTGGACCAAAGGAAAGTTAGAAAACTTACCTAACCTTATTATGACAACTTCAATTTAATTTAGCCTAATCCAACTAAATATATTTTAGATAAGATTACAATTTAATAATAAACACAACGACACAATGAAATATATTTTTGTATTTTTTTTGTTAGGTTCAGAATGATTTTTGCGAAATTACTGCATACACAAATTTTCGCTTGCCTTGTTCGGCAAAAAAAAAAAAGCGTTGCTATTTAAGCCAAAATCGCAAGATTACATTTTCGTCAATATATATATATATATATATATATATATATATATATATATATATATATATATATATATATATATATATATATATATATATATATATATAATGCGAGTTCATAAGTCACAGAAAATTTTCCTGATTGCATTGTAAAATTCCAGAGAGAAATATCGCTGAGACACACGCAAGATAATATTTCTCATGATAAATGAGACATCTGCGCAGTACTTGGTTATCTTTATTCTGGAAACGTTCGCCAGCCAGTGACTTCTTCAGTCCAATGCAGAGAAACGGTGGAAGACGAGGAATCTGAGGTAATCAGTCTCTCAGACGGGAGTCGATGTGTTCAATCCATCAATCTTAATAATAGTGCAACACATTGTATTGTTTCGTATAATGTTTGCCGGGAAATAGGAAGCTTCCTGACGTGGGTCTTAATCATATAATGACCCGCAGCTGGAGCCTTTAGTCATATGACCGAGGCCTTCCACTGGCTTACGTCTGCACCTCTTCAAAAATTATGGTTAAATGTGCAGCATATTCGCGGAGGTGGGGCTTATATACTACAGACAGGTGAGGTGCAGCAGTGGTAGGCGGAGTCACCAGTGGTACAAAGCTCTCTAGTGGAGGTCGTGTCTGTAAGTTTGGTGAATATGCTGCACTTTTATTAGGGGAGAACGGTGGAAGATGAGAAGTGTCTTACAAGACAATGCATGACAATTCACATCTCCGAACTGCAGCATCATCACCATTCAGAATGCAGGCATTGTACGTCCCACCTCCAGGACTCTTAAGTTCGGCTAACCGGTTTCACTGAATATTTTCATAAATGTTACCTTGCTCACACTCCAACAGCACGTCAAGCCATGAAAACTGTCTCCACTCCCGTATAACGCGCTCACTAGCCTGCTGGATGTTTAAGCCACTTTAACTCAATACCATTACTTCCACTAGTGGAAGTACGTCATGCTGACGCTTGCCTAACTACACGCATCACGTACTTCAACTAGTGGATTTTTGTACACTGATAACATCGACTACAACTGCTTCACATCGCCTGTCTACAGTATATAAACCACTTCTCCAATCATATGTCGTACTTTTATCAAGATGGATAGACTGAACACATCATTTTGAGGCTGGGGGACTGATCACCTCAAACAATTTCTCATCTTCCACCGTTATTCTCTATTATTGATGAAACTGGTGACTAGCGAAATGTTTCCACAGTGAAGATAGCCAAATGTTGCACAAGTTTCTCAGTCAACAACTTGTCAGTTTTCTAAACCATTTATATAATATTTTGATCGTGATGGTTGCTATTGTCTCCATTCAGGTAGGTCAGAGGGCAGGAGATCGTGGCTGTGAGCGCTGCCTCGGGTAACGTACAACTCTGGATTTTCGTTTTGTTGAAGAAAGTAATGAACCATGGATGTTATGTCTGAGTTTACCACTGTAATGACCCACCACCTAGCAGTGTAGAGTTAGAAATATGTGTAGTACAGCTAGACAGGCAGAGGTAGCAGTAGAAGTAACAGAAGCAACAATAGAAGTAACAGTAGAAGTAGTAGTAGCAGAAGTAGAAGTAACAGTAGAAGTAGTAGTAGCAGAAGTAGAAGTAACAGTAGAAGTAGTAGCAGAGGTAGAAGTAGCAGTAGAAGTAACAGAAGCAACAGTAGAAGTAACAGAAGTAGTAGTAGTAGCAGAAGTAGAAGTAACAGTAGAAGTAGTAGTAGCAGAGGTAGAAGTAGCAGTAGAAGTAACAGAAGCAACAGTAGAAGTAACAGTAGAAGTAGTAGTAGCAGAAGTAGAAGTAACAGTAGAAGTAGTAGCAGAAGTAGAAGTAGAAGTAGCAGTAGAAGCAGCAGTACAAGTAGTAGTTATTTACTACGTGTTCTTACGTACTCTTAATTTGTACGGTCAATCAGTGACTTAGAACATAAGAACATGTACACAAATAATCCGCACATAGGGGAAAGATGCTCATGATGACGTTTCGATCCGACTTGGAGTATTTACAAAGTCACAAGAACATATTATAGGACATAAGAAAAAAGGAACACTGCAGTATCCTTGCTATCTCGTGTCACACACCGTTCTAACACGTGGGGGAAGTGTCCCCAATACCACCTTGTCTAGAGTCCCACTCTGACGTCTACAGAAGTCGTTCCTTCACCTGCTTGTCTAGAGTACTAATGTAACATGTGGGGAAGCCTCCCTTATACCACCTGACATGTGGGGAGAAGCCTTCCTTATACCAGAAACATCTATGCAAATCCTGGAAGAGCCTTGGTATCATCAATGGTCTTGACTTCGCATCTAATCCATTATCGTCCAGCCTCCAATTTGAATCTCATTCTCTGTAATACTGATTCCTGGAGTCTTGTTCTGAGTTGCTTGCCAGTTAGCACACACGATGAGGAGCGACTCTTTATTGAGACTACATTTTGCTCTGTGTAGAGTTTTATTAAAGCAATATAAAGCTCTGTATAGCGGCAAAGTTTGTCACAACTTAGACAGTCAGATGTCTAGATTCATGATGCATACGTCTTGCCTACATGTATACGTCTTGCCTAGATGTATACGTCTTGCCTAGATGTATGCGTCTTGCCTACATGTATACGTCTTGCCTACATGTATACGTCTTGCCTACATGTATACGTCTTGCCTACATGTATACGTCTTGCCTACATGTATACGTCTTGCCTACATGTATACGTCTTACCTAGATGTATACGTCTTACCTAGATGTATACGTCTTACCTAGATACAAGTCCATGGCATGTAAACAGCAACCTTTGCTTGCTGTGATGGTTCCATCTTGGAGTATGTTTATAACACACAGTATACTGTTTATGACATTTTATTGAGAAGACGTTTCGTCCCTGATAGACGAAACGTTTTCAAGTGTTGATATATGTGTGGAAAGTGATTTTACGATTTAATATACGTTACATGATGGGCATCAAATGTTATCAGAAGAGAAACGAAGCCTTTAAGCAGAGAAACGAAACCTTTCAGCAGACAAAAGAAACCTTTAAGCAGAGAAACGAAACCTTTAAGCAGAGAGACGAAGCTGGCAGCTCCCCCAGAGCGGAGCGCAGCATCACAAACTTAATAATTTCTCTCTAGTGATCTATAACGTAACGTAATTATGCACTAGTGATGGCAGCAACCTCTCATTTGCTGCCATCCACTCGTTCAATACTCCCTCAAATCAGTTTATTTTTTTTTTTTTTTTGCAGCTTGTTCATTATATATTTTTTATGGCAATTTTTAATTAATATTTAGTCTTGGACCCATCAAGGATTGCACTGCAGAGTCGTCAGGTCTTTCAAAATTTAAGATTTCGTGGCTTTAAATTCTTTGCTGATATTATGTTAATCTTTTTTGTTTCACTGTTAAATATTTCAGGATTTGTTAACATGTGCAAGACAAGTCACAATGAAGTGTAATGAACAATGATCGGTGGGAGAGGAAATCCCACATGAGACAAATACACAGACTAATGGTAGTCTTTACATTTCGACCTCTGGCTAAGGTCTTCTTCAGCAGCATAAGCAGTAGAGTGCAGAGGTATTTATACTGCTAAGTGACTAGAAGCGGAGTTTCTCGGGTCATCAGGTCATCTTGAGTCTCTGAATTGGCTGTGAGAGGTATGAGAATGGATGTATCATGAGAGCTTCTAGGAGGAATGAGACAGTAGGGTTACAGTTGTTGCTTCTGATTCAGACATGTCACATATGTTATTTGTAAGATCATCTTACTGTCAGTTTCGTTGCTCAGTGGTACAGTGTTGGGTCTGCTATAGGAATGAACCACGGTTCGAGTCCCCGCTCCTCACTGTCATACCCCCTGACTACTTCTCACTGTCACACCCCTCACTGTCCCCTCACTCTCACCCTCACTGTTCCTCTCCTGCAGCACCCTCGCCCCCACGGGTCGTGCAGATAGCACTGTCTATGTATGGACGTGATGGCTGTTGAATACTAAATGTGTGTGTGTGTGTGTGTGTGTGATACACATAGAGAGGTTTGTAGTGACTAGATAGTTGACATTAGGATTGTAAAGCAGACGGAGGAGTGCAGCAGGGAGGGACTGAGGGAGAGGAGGAGGGAGGGATTGAGGGAGGGAGGGATGGAGGGAGGGATTAGGGAGTTAGGACTGACAGGAATCTTTAATGTGCATATTGATCTACTTTCTTTAACTCAAGGTTAAGACATGCCTAATATGTGAGGCTGGAGGAGGAGGGGGAGGAGGAGGAGGAAGGGAAGCAGGAGGAGGAAGGGAAGCAGGAGGAGGAGGAGGATGATATGGAAGAGATGGAGTAGGAAGAACATGAGGAAGAGGAAGAACAAGAAGGGAAAGAAGAAGAAAGGAGGGAGAGGAAGGAAGGAGGACAGTACTCACCTAATTGTACTCGCCTAATTGTGGTTGCAGGGGTCGAGACTCAGCTCCTGGCCCCGCCTCTTCACTGATCGCTACTAGGTGCGTGTACATGTGTGTGTGTGTGTGTACTCACACTCACCTAATTATGGCTGCAGGAGTCAGGACTCAGCTCCTGGGCCCCACTACCTGCCTCACACTCTCCTGGCTTCGTTAGCCCTATAATACCTAATCTTAAACCTATGTATGGATTCCGGCTCTATCACTTCCCTGTCTAGGTCGTTTCACTCTCCGACATTCCTGTGACTCATCTGCGCTTTTAACTTGCATCTGTGACCTCATGTGCCAAAGACTCTCCTCTCAAACAGATTCTCCCTGTCCACCCTGTCAGTTCCTCTAGTATTTTGTCCTCTAGTGTCGTCAGGTGTTTACGAATGATGTTTGGTAGAGGTGTGGTATTGCGTTATTCATCATTATCATCGATGGTTACTTTCACACTGTGAAATATGTCAAAACATTCTCCTTATGAAGACACGTGTCCAATACCTGGTTATCTTGAACATTAAAATGGTATAAAATACCGACAGAGAGGGACCTGACCTCTCAGCATCTGAGTTCTTACCTCTCCTAGTGGCCTACGTCTCACCTCTTGGCGCTATAAAAAGCTCCATCCTGTCACTTCATCTCCATATTGTTTCATACTATGGAACAATGCTCTTCTCCAGACTGAGGGACTGACCACCTCAAAACTTTAAGGGTGATGGACTGATTACATCGTCTTCAAGTATCTTCTGCTTCTATCAACTTTTCTGTACTTGACTGAAGAAGCCTACTGTGTAGGCGAAACGTTTCATAATAAAGATACCTAACTGTTGCATATGTGTCTTACCTAACAACCTGGTTATCTTATTCTGAAGCCGTTTCGCCAGCCACTGACTTTATCAATTCAATACAGAGGTTACTGGAAGTGTTGAAAATGAAGACAGAGACGAGGTCATCAACCCCTTAGTCTAGATGGTGTTCACTACCTTGGTTTTAATGAATCTTGATGAATAGCCTCCTGTCGGTATTGTATCCCATTAGTGGTATGAAAATCTCCTGACACTCTCATCTCTTCCGTGCTTCTAGTCTTCGTTTCTCTCCGTCGATCTTGTCAGCTACTGTAGATCAAGATGTCATCCTTCCCCGCGTGAAGGTGTTGAACTCTGGTCGCTTCTGGCCGCACGTCGACTCATTTCCATGCAGTTTATGCGGCAGGGATGATCAGAGCTTCTCACGTGAGCGCATTGAGTTCACCTGCAACGTACGAACTGTGGCGTAAAGGAATATTAATGTTTAGCTTCGGTAACTGTTACTCTTTGTTTGACTCCTGACAGCTGCCGCGGACCGGCTAATTGTGGCTCGCGGACCACCACTTTGAGAAGTACTAAACGTATTTGTTTCACTCCTAGTTATTCTTTACTGTGAAGAATTAGACACATGTGCAACATCTGGGTGTCTTAATTTGTAGACGTTTCGCCATCCCGTGGCTTTATCAATACAGATTCAAGGACATAATGTGAAGAATGTATATAAATTAGATATGTGCAGCATTTGGGTAACTTTAATGAAGAAACGTTTCGCCACACAGTGGCTTCATCAGTCCATACAAAGGAGAATGGTAAAGAACAGGAGGAGTTTGAGGTAATCAGTCTCTTAGCCTTGAGTCGATGTAGTCAGTCCATCTATCTTGTAAAGTAAGAGGACACAAGTGCAACTAATGTGACATTTTATTGTGGCAACGTTTCGCTCTCCAGGAGCTTTATCAAGCCATTACAAACAATACATGGACACAGAGGGTATATATAGGCTCAGAGTGAGGTGCATTTCTAGTGATAGTAGTAGTAGTGACAAAACTAGTAGTATCAAAATGGTATACAATACCGACAGGTTGTTAGGTAAGACACATATGCAACAGTTAGACAACTTTATTCCGAAACGTTTCGCCTACACAGTAGGCTTCTTCAGTCGAATACAGAAAGTTAGTCCTCCGTATCCAACTTTGGCTACGCCATATCTCTACCAAACATAGATATTGTTTTTTGTTGGGTCCCTGGTCATGTCGACGTACAGGGCAATGAACAGGCAGACACTGCTGCGCGGTCAGCAGTACATGACCTACCAATTTCCTATAGAGGTGAACATTAAAATGGTATAAAATACCGACAGGTTGTTAGGTAAGACACATATGCAACAGTTAGGTATCTTTATTATGAAACGTTTCGCCTACACAGTAGGCTTCTTCAGTCAAGTACAGAAAAGTTGATAGAAGCAGAAGATACTTGAAGACGATGTAATCAGTCCTTCACCCTTAAAGTTTTGAGGTGGTCAGTCCAGACTGAGGGACTGACCACCTCAAAACTTTAAGGGTGATGGACTGATTACATCGTCTTCAAGTATCTTCTGCTTCTATCAACTTTTCTGTACTTGACTGAAGAAGCCTACTGTGTAGGCGAAACGTTTCATAATAAAGATACCTAACTGTTGCATATGTGTCTTACCTTCCTATAGAGGTGTTCCATTTCTGGACTATTTTGCTGCAATAGCTACCCACCTTCGCACCCGTTGGCAACAACGTTGGTCAACTCTGCTCGGTAACAAACTTCATTCTATTAAACCGAGCATAGGTTACTGGCCGTCGTCTTGTCATCAGTGCCGAGGTTGGGAGACCACTCTCTCCCGCCTTCGCATTGGCCACACTCGTCTTACTCATGGGTATCTCATGGAGAGGCACCCTGTTCCTCTCTGTGAGCATTGTCAAGTTCCAGTATCGATTAGCCACATTCTGTTAGACTGCCTTCTCTATTAACGAGCACGCAGAATTTACCTCCAACGTCGTCTTCGTTCTACTACTCTCTCTTTACCTTCCCTTCTTGCTGATGGACCCTCCTTTAATCCTGACTCTCTCATTGACTTCTTGACAACGACTGATTTACTCCACAAACTCTGATGATACTTTTCGCACTCCCCTCAGCCCTTTCTAGTTCAGTCTCTTGCTGCCCTTTACCCTTTCACCATCCACTACCCCACTGTTATCCGTAACCTGTTACTCATCCATCTCCCTTTTGCCACCTGATGCCCTCGCTTCCTTCCTGCTCTGCAGCGCTGTATAGTCCTTGTGGCTTAGCGCTTCTTTTTGATTATAATAATAATAATAGTTCCTGATGAATTTAAGTTAACTGATATTACTGTCACGAGGGACATGGTTATTAAACAGACAGACAAACTGAAGCAAAATAAGTCCCCGGGACCCGATGAGCTGTTTTCCAGGGTACTTAAGGAATGCAAGATGGAGCTTAGTCAGCCATTAACGAGTGTATTCAATGCGTCCATCCTTACCGGTGTTGTGCCAGAGTTGTGGAAGATGGCTAATGTGGTTCCTATATTCAAATCAGGGGATATGTCCACTCCTTCAAATTACCGTCCAATAAGCCTGACGTCTGTTAGGTAAGACACATATGCAACAGTTAGGTATCTTTATTATGAAGATACCTAATAAAGATACCTAACTGTTGCATATGTGTCTTACCTAACAACCTGTCGGTATTTTATACCATTTTAATGTTCAAGCCTGACGTCTATAGTGGGCAAGTTATTAGAATCAATTATAGCTGACATTATCAGAAGTCACCTTGAAGAGCATAACTTGATAAATGAATCTCAGCATGGATTCACGAGAGGTCGTTCCTGCCTGACAAACTTACTGACGTTCTTCAATAGAACATTTGAGGCAGCTGACAGTGATAAGGAATATGATATTGTTTATTTGGATTTTAGTAAAGCCTTCGACAGAGTACCTCACAAGAGACTCTTAAGAAAAGTGGCAGCTCATGGTATAGGAGGTAAAGTTCTAGCATGGATTGAGGCATGGCTTACCAATAGAAAGCAGAGAGTTACCATTAATGGAGTGAAATCTGAATGGGGGTTAGTAACTAGTGGCGTTCCACAAGGATCAGTTTTAGGCCCTCTCTTGTTCATAATTTACATTAATGACCTTGATGAAGGGATTACTAGCGACATGAGTAAGTTTGCTGATGATACAAAGATAGGCCGTATAATTCACTCTGAGGAGGATATCAATGAACTCCAGGACGATTTGGACAAATTAATGTCTTGGTCTGAAAAATGGCAGATGAAGTTCAATGTGGATAAGTGTAAGGTACTTGCCCTTGGTAATGAAAATAACCCTCGAAGCTATAATCTAGGTGAAGTAGAGCTTGGTCATACAGAATGTGAAAAAGACTTGGGAGTCATGGTAAGCAGAAATCTAAAGCCAAGACAGCAGTGCCTTAGTGTGCGCAACAAGGCCAACAGATTACTTGGATTTATCTCAAGAAGTATAAGTAATAGAAGTCCAAAAGTTATTTTACAGCTCTATACATCACTAGTGAGGCCTCATTTAGATTATGCTGCTCAGTTTTGGTCCCCTTACTACAGGATGGACATAGACTCATTAGAGAACATGCAGAGAAGAATGACTAAAATGATTTACTGTGTAAGGAACCTCCCGTATGAAGATAGACTTAAAGCCTTAAATCTCCACTCTCTGGAGAGGCGTAGAATGAGGGGAGATATCATTGAAGTGTATAAGTGGATGACGGGCATAAACAAGGGAGATATTAATAAAGTACTGAGGGTGTCAAACCAGGTAAGAACCAGGAATAATGGATTTAAGTTGGATAAATTTAGATTTAGAAAGGACATAGGTAAGTACTGGTTTTCTAACAGAGTTGTAGATGCGTGGAACAGTCTTCCCAGTGGGGTGATAGAGGCTAGGACCTTGGGTAGCTTTAAGAAGAGACTGAACAAATATATGAGTGGGAGGGGCTGGGTTTGATTGGTGTCATTGGGTACGGGAGTTATTTCTTGGGAAACTTTAGGTAGTAGTCGTTTTGATAAGGACCTGCCTCGCATGGGCCAGTATGCCTTCTGCAGTGTTCCTCCATTCTTATGTTCTTATGGCTATGGAACTGAACTTCTCCAGGCTGAGGGACTGACAACCTCAAATTCTACGACTTCAAGGGTGATGGACTGATTACATCGTCTTCACATCTCTACTGTTCCTGCCTATTTTCTGTATTCGACTGAAGAAGCCTACTGTGTAGGCGAAACGTTTCGGAATAAAGTTGCCTAACTGTTGCCTATGTGTCTTACCTTTGTATGGACTGATGAAGCTACTGTGTAGCGAAACGTTTCCTCAATAAAGATACCCAAGAGTTGCTCATGTGTCTAATTTATCAACAAATAGAGACACCCAGATGTTGCACATGTCTAAGTCATCATCTTGTAGGTATTGTGTACCATTAATGTATATTCTTTACTGTGTTCTAACGTTGAGAAAACACTGATGCAGAGTGTCTCTTATTGTCCCAACGTTTCGCCCAGGGTTAAATTTTATCGAGTATACGGATAAACCGCCGAGCACCCTGAGGTCAACCTCCAGAGAGGTCAAAGGAGACGTTAAAGCTAAGGGGGAGGTTAAGGGATAGAGCCAGGGGGGCTGGTGAAGGCAAGACGGTGTGAGACATCTATCATCCTGTGTGTGTGTGTGTGTACTCGCCTATTTGTACTTGCAGGGGTCGAGTCAGCTCCTGGCCCCGCCTCTTCACTGATTGCTACTAGGTCCTCTCTCTCCCTGCTCCATGAGCTTTATCATACCTCGCCTTAAAACTATGTATGGTTCCCGCCTCCACTACTTCACTTTCTAGGCTATTCCACGGCTTGACTACTCTATGACTGGAGAAAAATATCCTAACATCCCTTTGATTCATCTGAGTCTTCAACTTCCAATAGTGACCTCTTTTGTCTGTGTCCCATCTCTGGAACATCCCGTCTTTGTCCACCTCCTCTATTCTGCGCAGTATTTTATATGCCGTTATCATGTCTCCCCTGACCCTCCTGGCCTCCAGTGTCGTCAGGCCGATTTCCCTCAACCTTTCTTCGTAGGACAATCCCCGTAGCTCTGGGACTAGTCTTGTTGCAAAACTTTGCACTTTCTCTAATTTCTTGACGTGCTTGACTAGGTGTGGATTCCAAACTGGTGCTGCATACTCCAGTATGGGCCTGACGTAAATGGTATACTATTATTATTATAATCAAAAAGAAGCGCTAAGCCACAAGGGCTATACAGCGCTGCAGGGTAGGGAAGGAAGCGAGGGTATTGGATGGCAGAAGGGAGGAGGGATGATCAGTAGGTTACAGAAAACAGCGGGGCAGGGGATAGTACGGGGGTAGAGGGTAGCAAGAGATTGAAGTAGAAAGGGCTGAAGGTATCAGAATTTGTGAAGTAAGTCAGTTGTTGTCAAAAAGTCAATGAGAGAGTCCGGATGAAAGGTGGGTCCATCAGCGAGAAGGGAAGGTAAAGAGAGAGCAGCGGAGCGAAGACGACGACGGAGGTAAATTCTGCGTGCTCGTTGATAAAGTGGGCAGTCCAACAGAATGTGGCTGACTGATAATGGAGCTTGGCAATTCTCACAGAGAGGAGCAGGGCGCCTCTCCATGAGATATCCATGAGTAAGACGAGTATGGCCAATGCGAAGACGGGAGAGAGTAGTCTCCCAACCTCGACACTGGTGATAAGAAGACGGCCAGTAACCTATACTTGGTTTAATAGATTGAAGTTTGTTGCCGAGCATAGTAGACCAACGGTGTTGCCAACGGGTGTGAAGGTGGGAAGATATTGCAGCAAAATAGTCCGTAAATGGAATACCTCTATATGAAACTGGTAGGTCATGTACTGCTGACCGCGCAGCAGTGTCTGCCTGTTCATTGCCCTGTACGTCAACATGACCAGGGACCCAACAAAAAACAATATCTTTATGCTTGGTAAAGATGCGGCGTAGCCAAAGTTGGATACGGAGGACTAAGGGGTGAGGTGTATCAAATTTCTGTATAGCCTGTAAAGCACTAAGGGAGTCTGAGACAACCACAAATGATGACACAGGCATAGATGCAATACGGATAAGTGCTGCAAGGATGGCATACAATTCAGCAGTAAAAATACTAGCCGAAGATAGTAAATGCCCTCGTACGACGCTGTCCGGAAACACTGCTGCGAATCCTACGCCGTCAGAAGACTTAGAGCCATCTGTGTACACAGCAATGGCATGAGAATGAGAGTGAAAGTGGTCAAGAAAAAGAGAGCGGGAAGCGACCGTAGACAGTTGGGCTTTCGAGCAAGGGAGAGAGAAAGAACAGACTCGAACAGCTGGAACTTCCCAGGGGGGTAGGGAAAAGTGAGATGCTACATGAACATAGAAAGGTGGTAATTGAAGAGAAGACAAGAGCGAATGAAGGCGAAGAGAGAAGGGACGGAGTAAACAGGGGCGGCGAACAAATAAAGAATGTCTACTAATATCAGTGACCATTCTATAAATGGAAGGATTGCGGAGATCATGAGAGCGTACATAGTAGCGAAGGCAATGGGCATCACGGCGATCGGATAAGGATGGAACGTTCGCTTCTGCATAGAGGCTCTCGACAGGGGAAGAGCGAAAAGCACCAAGGCATAAACGTAATCCTTGGTGATGAATGGGGTTAAGGCTAGAGAGAGTAGCAGGAGATGCCGCTGAATAGATCTGGTCACCATAATCAAGTTTCGATAAAATAAGGGTGGAATGTAGGCGAAGGAGGGTTCGACGATCAGCTCCCCATGAAAGATGAGCAAGGGTTTTAAGAAGGTTCAGCCGGCTGTGACAAGTTGCCTTCAGAGAGGTAATGTGAGGTTTCCAGGATAACCTACGATCAAAGAGGAGGCCCAGAAACTTGACTGTATCACGTTCAGGGATACGGGAGCCATAGAGGTACAAAGGATGATCGGAGATGACAGAGCGTCTAGTGAAAGTAATTTGGTGGGTTTTAGTGCTGGAAAATTTAAACCCACGTGTGGTGGCCCAATTGGAAACACGGTCGACTGCATGCTGGAGAGAAACTGTAATGAGGTGACAGTCAGCGCCTGCACAGGCAATAGCGAAGTCATCAACATAGAGTGATGACCAAATATTTGATGGAAGACTAGAGGCCAAATCATTAATAGCAAGGAGAAAAAGTGTTGTGCTCAGAACACATCCCTGGGGGACACCTTCAGCTTGGATAAAGTCCGGGGAGAGCACATTATTAACCCGAACACGGAAATGCCTGTCAGTTAAAAAGTTCTTAAGGAAGGATGGTAGATTGCCTCGAAGGCCTAAGGAGTGGGCTTGGGCTAAAATATTATACCTCCAAGTTGTGTCATATGCCTTCTCAAGGTCAAAAAATATGGCAATAACTGAGTGGTTATTCGCAAAGGCATTACGAACATACGTATCCAAGCGTAGTAAGGGGTCTATGGTAGAACGTCCCTTACGAAAGCCATATTGACGAGTGGAGAGACTGTTGTGTGTCTCTAAATACCACACTAAACGTCTATTTACTAGGCGTTCCATCACTTTGCAAACTGCACTGGTAAGAGCAATGGGACGATAGTGGGAGGTTTCATGTCCCGTAGTGCCTGGTTTGCGGAAAGGGAGAACAATGGCGGATTTCCACAGCTGTGGAAGAACTCCTTGTGACCAAATAAGATTGTAAAGGCGTAATAGGACTGCAAGGGCTGACTGATGTAAATGTTGTAGCATACGAATATGAATGTCGTCGGGCCCAGCTGCCGATGATCGGCAAGCTGAGAGTGTTGCCTCCAGTTCTTGAAGTGTAAAAGGCACATTATACTGTTCTTCTCTGAGAGAAGAAAAGTCCAAGGGTGCTAACTCTCTGGCAGACTTTGAGGAAAGAAATGAGGGGCATAGATGGAGTCCCTGAGAAATACGGACCAGATGATTGCCAATTTCATTGGCAACATCTAGTGGGTTTGCTATATCAACACCGGCAACCCGCAGAACAGGAGCCGGGTCAGGAGAATATTTACCACTCAGTTTTCGTACTTTTTTCCAGACTGCACTCATAGAGGAAGCAGAGGTGATGGTGGAGACATAATCTCGCCAGCAAGTGCGTTTAGCGTCACGGATGACACGGCGAGCGATCGCACGCTTCTGCTTAAAATCAAGAAGTCTCTCTGTGGTTCTATTGTACCGGTACCTGCCCCATGCAGCGCGTTTCAAACGTACTGCACGAGCACAAGCAGGAGACCACCAAGGCACGCATTTCTGAGAATGCCTGCCCGAAGTTTGGGGTATAGAATGAGAAGCTGCGGTTAAAACGGAGGACGAGAAGAGGTGTAAAAGCTCATCGATGGAGGACGAAGAAGGAACCTCTCTAAAAACAGTTAGGTGTGAGTAAAGGTTCCAATTTGCCTGATCAAATTGCCAGCGTGGGATGCGAAGAGGTGGTGAATATGAAGGGGAAGTAAGAATGATTGGGAAATGATCGCTGTCATGTAAGTCCGGGAGAACAGACCAAGTGAAGTCTAATGCGGCGGAGGAAGAGCAGACTGAGAGATCGATGCAAGAGAGAGTGTGAGTCCGAGGATCAAAATGGGTGTGAGTACCTGTATTTAAAACATGGAGGGGGTGGGTGGCAAGAAAAGCCTCTAACTGAATGCCACGGGAATCACAGTGAGACCCCCCCCCCAGAGGAAATGGTGGGCATTAAAATCACCAAGTAACAGAATCGGTGGCGGTAATGACGAAACAAGAAAGGCAATATCCGGAATAGATAATGCCCGAGAAGGAGAGAGATATAAAGAACAGAGCGTATACCACCTATGCAAGTGGATACGGGCTGCTGTGTAATGCAGCGAAGTACGAACAAATAGCTGATGGTACGGAATATCAGTGCGTAGAAGAAGGGCACTTTCATTAAAGGTCCCATCAGGAAAAGGATCTGAAGAATACAATAAATTATAGCCTGAGATGGGAGAGATAACAGCAGAGTGTAATTTTGGTTCCTGTAAGCAAACACCAACAGGGGAAAACTGGGAGAGTAACATCTGAAGCTCACCCCGATTACCCCTGAGGCCGCGTATATTCCACTGTAAATAGGCCATGATTGGCAATGATAAAGATACCTGAAATCCGCAGGTAAGGGTTCCTACGGACTAGAGGGGTTAGAAAAGTCCACATGCGGAGGCAGTGGAAAACGTTCAAGCAGTGAAGGAACGGTGCGCTGTGAAGAAAGGAGTTGCGCAGATGGAGCAGAGGAGAGAGAAGGAGCGGAGGGTGGATCAGTGTCCATTGATGGTTTGGTCTCTGCAATATATTCAGAGATTGCTTCAAGTGTTTCGGAATTCAGAGACGTCGTATGGGAGACAATATTGGAAATGGTAGGGGGAGGATGAGTAAAGATTGGAACTGTATTGGACTCTACCAAGGTAGGGGGGGGGGCGAAAGGGTGGAGGGAACTGGAGAAGCGTGGAAGGGGACAGAAGAGGCAGAAACCTGGGAGGTGGCAGAAGAGGAAGAAACTTGGGAGGGAACAGGGGAGGAAGGTACAGTACGAGGAGGAGGGTGAACCTCTACACTTGTAACAGAGCCAGTGAGAGGGGGAGAACCAGGTACAGAGACAGGGAAGGTAAAATGAGGAGGTGGAAGATGGGTAGGAGGTGTTAACGGACCTTTTTTTGACTTTTGAGAAGTAGAGGGACGATTGGGAGGAGGTGTCATACGAGATCTCGTCGCTACTGAGGCTTGTGAGAGAGAACACGAAGAAGCGAGATCAGACTGAGGCGTTGAAGTAGGGACGTCTGAGCCGAGGACAGCAAAAGAATTAGATACAGGAGTGACTATGGGAGAGGTAACCACAGAGGTGGGTGCAGAAGATGGGATACCAGAAGTGGGGGGACGTTTTGAAACACGGGAATAAGAAACACGAGGTAGTCTCCCTTGGAGGCGGAGATGAGAAACTGCCATGGCATAAGGGAGACCTTCTGCCTCTTTGAGGTAACGGATTTCCCGCTCGTTTAAGTAGACTTGACAACGGCGAGAGTACGAAGGGTGAGCCTCATGACAATTAAGGCAAGAGGGAGGTCGATTGCAAGACGTATTAGAATGGTCATCGGCACCACAGACTGGGCATTCGGCGATAGATCTGCAATATTTCGCTGGATGGCCAAATCGCCAGCAATTTCTACACTGTTGCGGTGTAGGGATCACCTTTCGAACTTGTAACCGATGTCCTGCTACATAAACTGAGGATGGGAGTTCACGGCTGTCAAAAGTTAAACGAGCCACATTGCTAGGGTATCGTCTCCGCCCACGGGCAGGAAGAACGTAAGTGTCTACCTTGAGGATTGGGAGATCTTGGAGTTCCAGCTGTTCAAGAATGTCAGTGCCACATGTCTGGAAATTTTGTTGAACTATGGTATGGGGCAGAATGACGGTACCACTACAAGAATTGAGGGAATGATGTTTTTCAATAGTGACAGGAACAGTATCGATATGGGAAAGACGAGAAAGCTCATGAGCCTGGGTAGCATTCTGTACGGTGATGATGCGCGTACCGCTCTTAAGAGCATGAAAAGAAATATCTTTACCAACATGGCGTAGGAGTGCCTTGCCAATACTGTGGTCAGAAAGATAGGCAGTAGAGGAAGTCGGTCGTAAAGTGAAGAATTTAGTCCATTGTGCAGTCTGAAACTGAGCGTGGAAAGGTAGTGAAGGACGTGTCGATCTTTTCTGAGAAGAACGAGAAGGTGGAGAAGTATCATCAGCAGGTAATTGTCGTTGGCGTTTAGGCGTGGGACCAGAGTTGGTCCGACGTGGAACGGGTCGGCGATTCGAAAATTGCCGCACCGTAGAGGGAGAGGCCGGAAGCATAGTCAGAGGAGAGCGAAGGTCAGATAAATCGAAGGAGTCAGTCGAGGCCTCAGTACCTGAAGCGGGTGAGGAAACAGCACCGGCAAGAGGTACAGAGGCATGAGGAGTGTCCGAAGAGTGGTCCAAAGACGAGGCGGGGTCAGAACGGGGTGCGGTATCAAGAAGGGGCCCGGGGGTAGCAGGTTCATGGACTAGGGCTGCCATGGTTAGGTTACTTCTTTCTTTTTGTTTTTAAAAAAAAAAAGAAAGAAGAAAAGAAAATAAAAATAAAAAAAAAGAATAAAAAAAGGGGGGACCGGGGAGGGATAGTTCCTAGGAGGAATGAAAGGGCCAGAAATCTCCCTCCGCGCCCAAGAGGACCTCAGCACCGCAAGTAGCGCAGATGCAGCATGGAACCCGTGCCATACCCTACCCATCATGCCAGTAAACCGGCAATCCGGGATAGCAACCTCACATCTGCCGAGCTACCTCGGTGGACAAAAGAGAGGGCGGCCGGAAATCCGCCACAAAGCATACCTCCTTCGGCCACCACCCCCGGAATCCGAAAGGTGGCTTCCAGAGATACACCCGTCGCCCGAGAGACACCCAAAGCCACCCTCCGGGATACCGGAGAGGGATCGGGACATCCCCAGGCAATCCAGATTCCACGGCAAACTACGCCACCGCCAAGAACCTCAACGGAATGGGATGGACCCCGGTACCCTTTCCCCTACCTAGGAACTAGTGTGCCTGTGGTAAAAAAAAAAAAAACAAAAAAAAAACAACGGCCAAAAAAGGAAGGGCAAAAGGGGAGGGGTGGGGAGGAGGAGGAGGAAAGGAAAAAGGGGAGGATGGGATAGGGAACGGGGGATTGGGGGGTAATTAGGTTCGGTCTGAGGAAGGAGACCGACAGGTCTAATTCCTCAGACCAAGAGCCTCTTCACCACGCCAAGGAGCCCCCCTTGAAGAGGTAAATTTACATAAAAGCATTGTGGTGTATAGAGAGTCTGGTGTGAGCACATCTGGTGTGAGCACCTCTGTACCACTCATGGAGCAATGTGTTCCATATGTGAAACATTATTATGCGGAAGAGAAGAGCACAGTGTACCCGGATAATACTACACTGTAGCTATCCTGTATATGGTGTACATATGAACTTAGTAATTGATAATGGGGCTTACCTGAGGATGGTTCATAATCCATGGAATAACTACCTTCCCCTTCCTCGTATCAAACTTGATAACCCCCCCTTCCCTCCCCACCCTTCCCATCATCTAAGCGCTGGATGACCATTTAACCTTACAATGTTCCTCTCGGTATTAGAGTGATAAAGCCACTTGCGGGCGAAACGTTTCCTCAGTAAAGATTCCCAGATGTTACACAAGTGTCTTATTCTTCAGTTCGTAGGATTTTTAAGCCATTTATGTCTCATCTATCAGACTTTAGCGATTCTTCCTGATCATAATGATTAGTGGAGTGATGAAGTAACGAGGGTGGTAAGAGAGAAACACCGCAGATGTTTCACAGTGAAAAAAATATGTACGGAAGGTAGAGTAGATGGTGAGGGAGTGCAAAAGTAAGGCCAGTTAGAGAACACCTGGAGCATACCTGGAGGGGGTCAACGCCCCTGCGGCCCGGTCCATGACCAGGCCTCCCGGTGTTCCAAAAAATGTGGAACGCTTCACGAGGTTCTATCAACAACTTTAGCTGATAATAAGAAACAGTTTTGGAGAGAAATAAGTTGAAAAAACCTGAGGAGCAAGACAACAGTTTATATATACATAGTGAGGCTGAGGTTAAAGTATATACGAGGTTAGAGTATACGAGAAAGAGGGACTATTTCTCAGTAAAAGTTGGTTTTAGTGAAGTGGGATATTCATCATGGTTTTTTAACGTATTAATAGATGGGGTTATAAAGGAAGTGAACACTGAGGTGTTGAGTGGTGTGTGGAATTAAAAGAAACAATGAGTTACGTGCAAATTATCACAGTTGCTCTTTGCTAATGATGCAGTTCTTTTGGGAGAAGAAGTAAAAAAGTTTTAGTAACTGACGGACGAATTTGGGAGGGTATGAGGGAAATTAAAAATAAATGTATAAAAGATGAGATAACAGAGTAGAAGAAAGGAAGGAAGGAGTATGGACGAATTGAACACATTTCATATCTTCATATGTGTAATTATATTATATATATATATATATATATATATATATATATATATATATATATATATATATATATATATATATATATAAATGTATGTTTCGCTTTGCAAGTGGTCAGGTTGTGTGGTCACGCTCACCATCACTGACCTGGTTCTGACTGCGGTGCGTGAGCCAGTCATGACCTGACCTCAGCTTGAGGTCACGTCACTTCCGATGCTCTTGAAATTTACATACACGAATTTTAGCGAAATTTATTTGTACGACTTTCAGCGTAAATTATATAAAAGAGGTTTAACGTAGATTTATGCATACGTAATGATGTCCAGATGTAGTGAAGACACCAGGAAGACATCAGGAAGACTCCGGGAAGACATCAGGAAGACTCCGGGAAGACATCAGGAAGACTCCGGGAAGACATCAGGAAGACTCCGGGAAGACATCAGGAAGACTCCGGGAAGACATCAGGAAGACTCCGGGAAGACATCAGGAAGACTCCGGGAAGACATCAGGAAGACTCCGGGAAGACATCAGGAAGACTCCGGGAAGACATCAGGAAGACTCCGGGAAGACACCGGGAAGACTCCGGGAAGACATCGGGAAGACTCCGAGAAGACTCCGGGAAGACATCAGGAAGACTCCGGGAAGACATCAGGAAGACTCCGGGAAGACACCGGGAAGACTCCGGGAAGACATCAGGAAGACTCCGGGAAGACATCAGGAAGACTCCGGGAAGACATCAGGAAGACTCCGGGAAGACATCAGGAAGACTCCGGGAAGACACCAGGAAGTCTCCGGGAAGACTCCAGGAAGACACCGGGAAGACACCAGGAAGACTCCGGGAAGACTCCGGGAAGACTCCAGGAAGACACCAGGAAGACTCCGGGAAGACACCAGGAAGACTCCGGGAAGACACCAGGAAGACTCCGGGAAGACACCAGGAAGACTCCGGGAAGACACCAGGAAGACGCCAGAAAGACTCCGGGAAGACACCAGGAAGACTCCGGGAAGACACCAGGAAGACTCCGGGAAGACACCAGGAAGACTCCGGGAAGACACCAGGAAGACTCCGGGAAGACACCAGGAAGACGCCAGAAAGACTCCGGGAAGACACCAGGAAGACACCAGGAAGACTCCGGGAAGACACCAGGAAGACGCATCTTAGAGAAGATCACCCGAAGAATACCAACGCCTTTATGGGTTATCATGTGCTAATAACCTCCCCAAGGTTATTAGCACAGTCGTAATTCTTGTTATTATTTTCACTTCTTCCCTAGCAAGGTGTCTGCCAGGACGATGACTCAGTTAGTTTAGCTTCATCTTACAGTGAAAGTCACTGACTATCTTACAATCCTTCTTCCTCTTCTAAAGTCGAGTATTTATAGCGACGATCGTGGTTGTGCTGATGTATTTATTGTTGGTGATTTTTTCCAGGGTTTCTGGGAGGATAAGTGGCAGGGTTGTGTGGCAGCTGGTGTCTGCCATCACCAGGTTGTGTGGCAGCTGGTGTCTGCCATCACCAGGTTGTGTGGCAGCTGGTACCTGCCATCACCAGGTTGTGTGGAAGCTGGTGCCTGCCATCACCAGGTTGTGTGGCAGCTGATTTCTGCCGTGATTGGTGCTGACACTTGTGTCAGATGTTGAGTGTATTGGTAACTGATGCTGGCACTTGCGTTAGATGTTGTTCACTGTATTGAAGATTGGTGCTGACACTTGTCAGTTGTTGTTGTGCTATTAATGATTGCTACTGGCAAAAATGAAGGATATTTGCAAGATGACAGTGACTTATGGTGTAAAAATACCTTGTTACTAACTGCTGGACTGATGATAAACATTGATTCTGATGGCTAGGTGACTGACACGCGTATTGCGTTATTAAGATGTTTAATATCTTGTGATGAAGAGTGGTTGCTGTCTGTTTACCTTTCGTTAGGTTAGGTAAGGTTTGTCAGGAAACAGGACGAATGTTTCCTGACGCGGGTCTTGGTCACATGATAACCAAAGCTGGAGATTTTGGTCATGTGACCGAGGCCTTCCGCTGGCTTACGCGTCCACTTCTTAGGATAATAATGTTCTCCTTGCTACTGTGTCCTCTTATCAGAATTATCTGTTTCGTGTCTTACCATTTCTTGGAAAGGTTTGTGGGTATAATTTTTAGAACAGTGCCCTCATGTTGACATTGCTACTGCTGACGCTGCTGCTACTGATGCCACAGCCGCTGACGCTTTTGTTTCTCCTCTGACTAATACCCTTCTGCCGCTGACACCTTCCTTCTTATAACCAGTTTGTCGATTTTTTAAAATGGTTTACGCTACAGTTTTTCTTTTTTACTTGTGTTGTTTTCATGTTGTGGTTGTGCAGTCAACTGTGTGTTGGTACCCAAGTACTGATAGACATAACTGGTGTTTAATTACGAATTATCCGCTGGTGGTTTGTATTGTTTGAGTGTTGTCTGTCTCACAGCTTCCTGTCTACTCTCTCGTATGTCCAGAGTCACTGTTTTTTTCCAGCACAGAGATAAAACTCTCAGATTACATATTAAGTGTATATACAGTGAGTGTTACCTCCCAGTGTATGTACACTGAGAGTTTTACCTCTCAGTGTATATACCTCACAAGCTAATTTCCTCAGGCAACATCATTACAGTCACCAGAGTAGCCACAGTCATCACTAAGTCACCGCACACTCACCACACTGTCACCACACAGTAACCACACAGCCACCACATACTCACCACACAGCCACCACACACTCACCACGCAGCCACCACACACTCATCACACTCAGTCGTTGCTCACAGCCTGGGGTTCTCTTCCAACTACGTCATCAGCGTCATTGCGTACCATTGCGTCAAGCAAGCACACACACGACCGCCGCAAGTCATGGCTGAAAAGTATCCAAGCTCATTCTTACAAGATTTAATGTCACGCAAATTAATTCCCGCCCACAGACAACACCCACCACACCCACTAATAACGCCCACAATCACCAGTAATTAGGGGTCGTCAACGACATTGTCGCCCCAGTAAAAAGAACGACCTACTGATAGAAAATAAAGGGAAGTCTGTTGAAATAACCTGTTTGTTGACATGTGAGGTTGTTAGAGGTCCTGGTGTGGAAACATCTCGTTTACATAGATGATGATTATCTTTTTTTATGATAGACAAGCACAGTTTGTCGATGCTGGAACAATGTGGGTGCTCAGACTAGTTCGGTGGAAGGTGCTGTTAGAGCTTTAAACTAGAAATAGTGCGATGGGTTTTGGTAGGTAAAAAAATGGATTTTGGATATACTGGTTTAGGGTTTATCACTGGTGCCGGGGAATTTGATGCCCGTGTTGTGGAGAGAATAGAGAGTCATGTATTCCATTAAGGGTTTATCAACTACAGAATCTTGAAGGATTGAGGAGAGACAGAGAGAGAGAGAATTAATAGGGAATGTGTGTGATAAAGGAAGGGAATGTGACACACATTGTCCGGATCTGCGTCTATACACGTTTAAGTGCTGCATATTGCAGGATAGTGTGGTGGTGCTTCTAACCTCGTTGTTTAACCTTCTGCAACACCGAGGAAGGACATGATCAACATAGCAACATATTAAGAAAATGTGTGTCCTGTATACACATATCAACACATGCACACGCATGCATTGACATTCGCACACGTAGGTACTCGTACTTACATACTCATAAATATGCACACGAACACATACATAAGCATACGCCAGAATACGGACACACACACACACACGCGCCCTTATACACACACACATATACATACACACGCAGGTGTATGTCAGATGGCAAGCTGCGAGAGTGTAGTAGTGGTAGAAGTAGCATTAGTAGTAGTGGTAGTAGTAGTAGTAAAGGAGGTAGTAGTAGTAATATTGTGGTGAGTTGACTAGGGTCGGAGGAGGACCTGTCATCATGGATCAGTATTCCTTCTGTAGCGCTCCTCTCTCCATACTACTCAAGCAGGTATCACTTAATATCGGTCTTCAAAATGGGCAGTATATTGTTGATCAACAGTCTGGATACTGCGTAACTGTCGGACGCTATTCTCACCTGTGTGTAGAAGAACGTTCAGACACTTCAGTTACTGCTTCTCTTTCTCCTCCAGAGCAAACTTAACAGTGATTTGTCAGTCGTCGTCAGTCCATTCATTCATTTATCAATTCGTTCATTTATCAGTTCAGTTACTTATTCATTCGCGCCTTCATTCACTCATCAGTTCATTCCTGTGTCAGTAGCTAGAGTGGCAGGGAGAGTGCGAGGCCACAGTAAGTGCTGGTGTAACGCAATAATGGCTCTGTTTACCTTTTGTGCCCTCCTAATGTATATACTTATTTCTCTCTCTCTCTCTCTCTCTCTCTCTCTCTCTCTCTCTCTCTCTCTCTCTCTCTCTCTCTCTCTCTCTCTCTCTCTCTCTCTCTCTCTCTCTCTCTCTCCCTCCCTCCCTCCCTCCCTCCCCCTCCCTCCCTACACCACCACGGACGGAGGATCAAGCCTCCACCACTCCTTGCGGTGAATGAGTCATAATGGACTGATTATCGATCCTTCAGCACTTGGTTACAAACACTCTACAGGCCACGAGTACACAGGTCTAGGACCTCCTAGTTACTGGTCAGTCCTCATAGTGTTCAACTCACAAAAGGGAGCACTAGAATTTGATGCTCAGGAAATGCGAAATGGATAGGAAAGTTACCTTATACCTGCTGCTTCTATTCACGGTTTAGCATATAGGTTACTAGTTTAGTAAATAGGAACATAATTGAGTAAATAGGTACCGAGATTCCAAGCGGACATCAACCAAATCTTCGAATGCGTCACTCAAAACAATATGAAGTTCAACGAGGAGAAATTTCAACTACTCAGATATGGGGAACTTGAGGAAATTAAAAATGTGTCAGGGTATACAACAAATTCTAACCATACAATAGAGCGGAAAAGTAATGCGAAGGACCTGCGAGTGATAATGTCAGAGGATCTCGCCTTCAAAGACCACAACAATGAATCTACCTCATCCGCTAGGAAAATGATAGGATGGATAATGAGAACCTTCAAAACCAGAGACGTCAAGCCCATGATGATTCTCTTCAAATCGCTTGTGCTCTCTAGGCTGGAATATTGCTGTACACTAACTGCCCCCTTCAATGCTGGTAACATTGCAGACCTGGAGAATGTACAAAGAACTTTCAAGGCACACATAAGTACGATAAGGCACCTAAACTACTGGGAACGGTTGAAGGTCCTTGATCTGTATTCCCTCGAACGCAGGCGAGAGAGATACATGATAATATACACTTGGAAGGTCCTGGAGGGATTGGTACCAAACCTTCACACGAAAATCACTCCCTATGAGAGCAAAAGACTCGGCAGGAGATGCAACATTCCCCCCATGAAAAGCAGGGGCGCCACGAGTACATTGGGAGACAAAATAAGTGTCCGGGGCCCAAGACTGTTCAACTGCCTCCCAGTCTACATAAGGGGGATTACCAATAGACCCCTGGCTGTCTTCAAGCAGGCACTGGACAGGCACCTTAAGTCAGTACTTGACCAACCGGGATATGGTTCGTACGTCAGCTTGCGTGCGGCCACAAGTAACAACCTGGTTGATCAGACCTTGATCCACCATGAGGCCTGGTCACAGACCGGGCCGCGGGGGCGTTGACCCCCGAAACCCCCTCCAGGTAAACTCCAGGTAGTTGAGTAAATAGGTACATAATTGAGTAAATAGGTACCTAGTTGAGTAAACAGCTACCTAGTTGAATAAATATGTACCTAGTTTGGTAAAGTACTTGAGCCAAACGTTGTGCCAATAAAACCTTGTTAAACGTTACTTCTCACACTACTGTCGACAGTGTGACATTTCTATACTACTACTACTACTACCACCACTACTACTACTACTACTACCACCACTACTACTACTACTACTACTACCACTACTACTACTACTACTACTACTACTACTACTACTACCACTACTACACTACTACTACTACTACCCTCCTCCTCCTCCTCCTGTGTGGGCAGCTCTGCTGAATTGACAGGTTTAACCAGGTCAGGGCTGGGAGATGAGACACATTGTCCAGTCATCTTCCTTTTGTTCTCAGTGTTGGCTACAGTGCTTCAGGTTGTTCTTGTGTTCAGTTCTGGCTACAGTGCTTCTGGAAGGTTGTTCTTGTGTATAGTGCTGGCTACAGTGCTTCAGGTTGTGTACAGTGATGGCTACAGTGCTTCAGGTTGTTCTTGTGCTTAGTTCTGGCTACAGTGCTTCTGGAAGGTTGTTCTTGTGTACAGTGATGGCTACAGTGCTTCAGGTTCTTGTGTACAGTGATGGCTACAGTGCTTCAGGTTGTGTACAGTGATGGCTACAGTGCTTCAGGTTGTGTACAGTGATGGCTACAGTGCTTCAGGTTGTGTACAGTGATGGCTACAGTGCTTCAGGTTCTTGTGTACAGTGATGGCTACAGTGCTTCAGGTCCTTGTGTACAGTGATGGCTACAGTGCTTCAGGTCCTTGTGTACGGTGATGGCTACAGTGCTTCAGGTTCGTGTGTACAGTGATGGCTACAGTGCTTCAGGTTCTTGTGTACAGTGATGGCTACAGTGCTTCAGGTTCTTGTGTACAGTGATGGCTACAGTGCTTCAGGTTCTTGTGTACAGTGATGGCTACAGTGCTTCAGGTTGTGTACAGTGATGGCTACAGTGCTTCAGGTTGTGTACAGTGATGGCTACAGTGCTTCAGGTTCTTGTGTACGGTGATGGCTACAGTGCTTCAGGTTCTTGTGTACGGTGATGGCTACAGTGCTTCAGGTTCTTGTGTACAGTGATGGCTACAGTGCTTCAGGTTGTGTACAGTGATGGCTACAGTGCTTCAGGTTCTTGTGTACAGTGATGGCTACAGTGCTTCAGGTTGTGTACAGTGATGGCTACAGTGCTTCAGGTTCTTGTGTACAGTGATGGCTACAGTGCTTCAGGTTCGTGTGTACAGTGATGGCTACAGTGCTTCAGGTTCGTGTGTACAGTGATGGCTACAGTGCTTCAGGTTCGTGTGTACAGTGATGGCTACAGTGCTTCAGGTTCGTGTGTACAGTGATGGCTACAGTGCTTCAGGTTCTTGTGTACAGTGATGGCTACAGTGCTTCAGGTTCTTGTGTACAGTGATGGCTACAGTGCTTCATGTTCTTGTGTACAGTGATGGCTACAGTGCTCCAAAAATCACTTTAATTCGTAATTATAATTAACTGTCGTTACGTTATGAAGTTATAAGACATTTTTAAGAAGCTAATTAGCATATCCGGTTCACTGTACTGGTTTTTTGAAAGAAAATTGATAACAGTATTTTTGGGTATTTCATTGTGGCGGTCACCAACAGCCTGATTGATCAGAGACCATGGCGCGATTAGAGGATGAAGAAACGAGCCTCCACGCGAACATAACGGAGCCTGGATCCTCCCTGGATCCTCCCTGGATCCTCCCTGGATCCTCCCTGGATCCTCCCTGGATCCTCCCTGGATCCTCCCTGGATCCTCCCTGGATCCTCCCTGGATCCTCCCTGGATCCTCCCTGGATCCTCCCTGGATCCTCCCTGGATCCTCCCTGGATCCTCCCTGGATCCTCCCTGGATCCTCCCTGGATCCTCCCTGGATCCTCCCTGGATCACATGTTGAGAGACTGTTCTTTAAATATTTAAATCTGCGTCTCAAGATAACTATGTTAATGGTGTTGAAATCTCTGTCTCTCTCTCTCTCTCTGTCTTTTTTTCTCTGTCTCTCTCTCTCTGTCTTTTTATTTTCTCTCTCTCTCTCTCTCTCTCTCTCTGTCTTTTTTTCTCTGTCTCTC
>NC_091351.1:2202500-2205000 GCF_038502225.1 Cherax quadricarinatus | reverse complement strand
TCATGCTGTGAGTCAGTCTGTGTCATGCTGTGAGTCAGCCTGTGTCATGCTGTGAGCCAGCCTGTGTCATGCTGTGAGTCAGCCTGTGTCATGCTGTGAGTCAGCCTGTGTCATGCTGTGAGTCAGCCTGTGTCATGCTGTGAGTCAGCCTGTGTCATGCTGTGAGCCAGCCTGTGTCATGCTGTGAGCCAGCCTGTCATGCTGTGAGCCAGCCTGTGTCATGCTGTGAGTCAGCCTGTGTCATGCTGTGAGTCAGTCTGTGTCATGCTGTGAGTCAGCCTGTGTCATGCTGTGAGCCAGCCTGTGTCATGCTGTGAGTCAGCCTGTGTCATGCTGTGAGTCAGCCTGTGTCATGCTGTGAGTCAGCCTGTGTCATGCTGTGAGTCAGCCTGTGTCATGCTGTGAGCCAGCCTGTGTCATGCTGTGAGTCAGCCTGTGTCATGCTGTGAGTCAGCCTGTGTCATGCTGTGAGTCAGCCTGTGTCATGCTGTGAGTCAGCCTGTGTCATGCTGTGAGTCAGCCTGTGTCATGCTGTGAGTCAGCCTGTGTCATGCTGTGAGTCAGCCTGTGTCATGCTGTGAGCCAGCCTGTCATGCTGTGAGCCAGCCTGTGTCATGCTGTGAGTCAGTCTGTGTCATGCTGTGAGCCAGCCTGTGTCATGCTGTGAGCCAGCCTGTGTCATGCTGTGAGCCAGCCTGTGTCATGCTGTGAGTCAGCCTGTGTCATGCTGTGAGTCAGCCTGTGTCATGCTGTGAGTCAGCCTGTGTCATGCTGTGAGTCAGCCTGTGTCATGCTGTGAGTCAGTCTGTGTCATGCTGTGAGTCAGCCTGTGTCATGCTGTGAGCCAGCCTGTGTCATGCTGTGAGCCAGCCTGTCATGCTGCTACCTACACCCCTGCTACCTACATAGTAGCGTCTCTGCTTCCACACCTCACACAAACTTCACCACAAGTATAACACACATTGTTAACCTTGTGATTGATGTGTGAGTTAATATTCCTGCACGCTGGCTCACTGACTGACTGACTGACTGACTGACTAGTTATGAGTGTCTTATACCATTACCTACCTACCTACCTACTCACTGCTGGGTGAACAAGGGTAACAGGTGTAAGGAAGCTTGCCCATACGTCTTGACCTGCACAGGAATCGATTCCGGGTCCTCTCGGTTGTGTACCACCGAGGTTCTGGTCTCCTGTGACAACGGTACACTGAGTTCAAATGACCTTTGTGGTGGTAGAGGTAGTACCTGTGGTGATAGTAAAGGTAGTAGTAATAGGTGATAGTAGTCGTTGTTGTAGTAGTAGTGTTATGCGGTATAAGTAGTAGTAGTTGTAGTATAGGTAATAGTAGTAGTGATAGTAGTAGTAGCGGTATTAATAATAGTAAACTGCAATAACATGATTAGTGTCAGTATTACTTTTTTTTGCTCTACAGGGTATGGCAGATTGATGTAGCTGTTGACACTGTAGGGTACACTGTAGCTTCTGTACCGTGTAAGGTACAGTGTAGCTGCTGTACCGTGTAAGATAGTGTAGCTGCTGTACCGTGTAAGGTACACAGTGTAGCTGCTGTACAGTGTAAGGTACACTGTAGCTTCTGTACCGTGTAAGATACAGTGTAGCTGCTGTACCGTGTAAGATAGTGTAGCTGCTGTACCGTGTAAGGTACACAGTGTAGCTGCTGTACCGTGTAAGGTACACAGTGTAGCTGCTGTACAGTGTAAGGTACACTGTAGCTTCTGTACCGTGTAAGATACAGTGTAGCTGCTGTACCGTGTAAGATAGTGTAGCTGCTGTACCGTGTAAGGTACACAGTGTAGCTGCTGTACCGTGTAAGGTACACAGTGTAGCTGCTGTACAGTGTAAGGTACACTGTAGCTTCTGTATCGTGTAAGGTACAGTGTAGCTGCTGTACCGTGTAAGGTACACAGTGTAGCTGCTGTACCGTGTAAGGTACACTGTAGCTTCTGTACCGTGTAAGGTACAGTGTAGCTGCTGTACCGTGTAAGATAGTGTAGCTGCTGTACCGTGTAAGAGAGTGTAGCTGCTGTACCGTGTAAGATAGTGTAACTGCTGTACAGTGTAAGGTACACAGTGTAGCTGCTGTACCGTGTAAGGTACACAGTGTAGCTGCTGTACCGTGTAAGGTACACAGTGTAGCTGCTGTACCGTGTAAGGTACACAGTGTAGCTGCTGTACCGTGTAAGGTACACAGTGTAGCTGCTGTACCGTGTAAGGTACACAGTGTAGCTGCTGTACCGTGTAAGGTACACAGTGTAGCTGCTGTACCGTGTAAGGTACACAGTGTAGCTGCTGTACCGTGTAAGGTACACAGTGTAGCTGCTGTACAGTGTAAGGTACACAGTGTACCTGCTGTACCGTGTAAGGTACACAGTGTAGCTGCTGTACAGTGTAAGGTACACAGTGTAGCTGCTGTACCGTGTAAGGTACACAGTGTAGCTGCTGTACCGTGTAAGGTACACAGTGTAGCTGCTGTGC
>NC_091351.1:2145000-2197500 GCF_038502225.1 Cherax quadricarinatus | reverse complement strand
CTGTCGATGTCTAAAATAAAGATACCCAGATGTTGTACACGTGTCTAAAGATACCCAGATGTTGTACACGTGTCTAAAGATACCCAGATGTTGTACACGTGTCTAAAGATACCCAGATGTTGTACACGTGTCTAAAGATACCCAGATGTTGTACACGTGTCTAAAGATACCCAGATGTTGTACACGTGTCTAATTTTCAACTATACTCGAAGCTGCTTATTTAAGTTCGTCTCCACCTCCTTTGTCTCCTGTAAGTGTTTTCTCCGTCGCTGCCGTCTTCCGTCGCTGCCGTCTTCCGTCGCTGCCGTCTTCCGTCGCTGCCGTCTTCCGTCGCTGCCGTCTTCCGTCGCTGCCATCTTCCGTCGCTGCCGTCTTCCGTCGCTGCCGTCTTCCGTCGCTGCCGTCTTCCGTCGCTGCCGTCTTCCGTCGCTGCCATCTTCCGTCGCTGCCGTCTTCCGTCGCTGCCGTCTTCCGTCGCTGCCGTCTTCCGTCGCTGCCGTCTTCCGTCGCTGCCATCTTCCGTCGCTGCCGTCTTCCGTCGCTGCCATCTTCCGTCGCTGCCATCTTCCGTCGCTGCCATCTTCCGTCGCTGCCATCTTCCGTCGCTGCCGTCTTCCGTCGCTGCCGTCTTCCGTGGCTGCCATCTTCCGTCGCTGCCATCTTCCGTCGCTGCCATCTGCCGTTCCTACACGACTTAGTAAATCTACATTATGTTAAATATTGGATACATGTATTAAATAGTTTGTGATATGTTTGTTTTTGAGAAATAGTTCGTGGCACAGTACTTATCCCAGTGGCACCTCAATCATCATTCACTCTCATTCTGAGGCTTCTTTCCCTTAGCCAGGATTTTATCCAATGTACACAGATAACCCGCACGTAGGGGAGAGAGAAACTTTCCATGACGTTTTGGTCCGACTTGGCCCTGCCTCGCATGGGCCAGTAGGCCTGTAGCAGTGTTCCTTCTTTCATATGTTCTTATTTACCAAGTCACAGTGTGACTTAGTAAATGGTCCAAGTCAGACCCAAACGTCGTCGTAAGCTCCTCTCTCCTATGTGCTGGTTATTTGTGTATTCCAGCCACGGTATTGTACCTTCTTGTTGATTATCTGTCCTAGTGTCTCTCCTGTTATCTCTTCCATTCTGTGGATCAGCCTTTGTAATGATACTGGCAAATGTCTTTAAAATTCCTGTGCTCAGTTACTGTCGTGAATCATCGGTATGTGTACTGACCAAGCCGTGTTTGCTTGGGTCATATCGCAGCTCCTGGTCCCGCTACTGAAGCTACAGCCGACTGGTATTATTGGATTCTGGTTTCTTGTGCACTTTCATACCTAATCTTCAAACTGTGTGTGAAGTTTGCCTCCAGGATTTAATCATCTGGTTCATTCCACTTTACAACTCTCTAATTAAGTTGCTTATGTCTTTTTTATATACTTAATGGTTTTAGTTTCCGTCTCCTTGTTCCAGTGCCTCACTTTTCAGTCCATAGTCTACATGTCAAATGGTCTTAGTATCTTCTACGTTGTAATCATGTCTCACCTGGCCCGTCTCTTTTCTAAATAAGTATGTATGTGTGTGTACTCGCCTAATTGTGGGTTCAGGGATCGATTCATAGCTCCTGGCCCCGTGTATGTGTATGTGTGTGTGAGAGAGAGAGAGAGAGACCTGTGGGTTACACAGTCATAGCGAGCCAGACCACAACTTCCGGCCTCCTGACCCGGCTCCAGTCATTTAGTAGTCTCAAGATTTATTTCAGTAGCAACAGCAGCAGCAGTCATAACAGCTGCCATAACAGGCAGGTAACTCAGGTAACAGCAGCAGCAGCAGCAGCTGCTGCTGCTGCTGTTACCTGAGTTACCTGCCTGTTATGGCAGGTAACAAATTAATTTTAGGTAATTTGTGTCATTTAAGATGGCGCACATCGCCATTATTAAATGTACGAAACTTTAAATTTTAATTTAATGGTCAGATTTAGACCATTTTATTTTTTCAAGGTGCAACTTGAGTAACAGTTACAGAATACTAAGAAAGATCTACAATAATGTTGTATCAAAATTGAAATTGACCGCCATCTTGAATTTGTATGAAAATTTCAATACACTTTTGTTGACTAGTTAAATATTGACTGTTTGTTATTGTCCAGAAGATATAACCAGAAAAATATTTACAATGGTTAAATTGAAAAGTTCAAGTCATTTTATAGACAAAATGGCATATAACATTTATTTTTCAAGGAGGTCCGGTAGCGCACCGAGGTCGGGGTTCGACCCCCGATACGGGTAGAAACATTAGGACGTGTTTCTTTAAGACGCCTGCTGTCCATGTTCACCCATCAGTAATAATAGGTACCTGGGTGTTAGTGGACTGGTCTGGGTCGCATCCTGGGGACAAAACTGACCTAATTTGCCAGAAATGCTCAGCATAACAATGGACTTTCTATATAGTAGTATGTCACTGATGTCAGCTGTGGTCTGTATACCTTGTACATGTACTGGTAGAAGCTATTATTATTATTATTATTATTATTATTATTATTATTATTATTATTATTATTATTATTATTATAGCCTCTAAATTATTTATCCTTTGTTGTTATTCTCTCACAGAGTCGCACTAGTGAGCCTTGACACAAGTAGACACAAGTAGACACAAGTAGACACAAGTAGACACAAGTAGACACAAGTAGACACAAGTAGACACAAGTAGACACTAGACACAAGTAGACACTAGACACAAGTAGACACAAGTAGACACAAGTAGACACAAGTAGACACAAGTAGACACAAGTAGACACAACTAGACACAACTAGACACAAGTAGACACAAGTAGACACAAGTAGACACTAGACACAACTAGACACAAGTAGACACAAGTAGACACAAGTAGACACAAGTAGACACTAGACACAACTAGACACAAGTAGACACAAGTAGACACAAGTAGACACAACTAGACACAACTAGACACAAGTAGACACAAGTAGACACAAGTAGACACTAGACACAAGTAGACACAAGTAGACACAAGTAGACACAAGTAGACACAAGTAGACACAACTAGACACAAGTAGACACAAGTAGACACAAGTAGACACAAGTAGACACTAGACACAAGTAGACACAAGTAGACACAAGTAGACACAAGTAGACACAAGTAGACACAACTAGACACAAGTAGACACAAGTAGACACAACTAGACACAAGTAGACACAAGTAGACACAAGTAGACACTAGACACAACTAGACACAAGTAGACACAAGTAGACACAAGTAGACACAAGTAGACACAAGTAGACACAAGTAGACACTAGACACAAGTAGACACAAGTAGACACAAGTAGACACAAGTAGACACAAGTAGACACTAGACACAACTAGACACAAGTAGACACAAGTAGACACAAGTAGACACAAGTAGACACAAGTAGACACAACTAGACACAACTAGACACAAGTAGACACAAGTAGACACTAGACACAAGTAGACACTAGACACAAGTAGACACTAGACACAAGTAGACACAAGTAGACACAAGTAGACACAACTAGACACAAGTAGACACAACTAGACACAACTAGACACAACTAGACACAAGTAGACACAAGTAGACACAAGTAGACACTAGACACAACTAGACACAAGTAGACACAAGTAGACACAAGTAGACACAAGTAGACACAAGTAGACACAACTAGACACAAGTAGACACAAGTAGACACAACCAGTACAATTACAGATACAAGACATTCTTCAGGGTCAAGTTACATTTCCACAACCACATTTGTTAGTGCATCTGTGTGTTTCACTTTCACGTGGACACTTTACTAATTTTAAAATACCTGAAGGTGTTAATGGAACATCCAGTATTGTTAGAGGAAGGAAGCAAGCATCTGGAAGCTGTGTCCTTGTAATAACGGAAACACAGTGCATGTTCCGTTGCTCGGTTAGTAGCGCACTTACCTCACACTGACATCCGTGGTTCGATTCCCGGTATGTGTGGAAATACTGGGGGGGGGGGAGGGGGTGTTTTCTTAAGACACCCGCTGCCTCTGTTCACCTAGCAGTAAGTAGGTACCTGAGTGTTAGTCGACTGGTATGGGTCGCATTCTGGGACAAATTAACCTAATTTGCCTGAAATATTCTGCATAATTTTGGGCTATCATTATCTGAGGATACCAGTGATGGTATCATTATCTGAGGATACCAGTGATGGTATCATTATCTGAGGATACCAGTGATGGTATCATTATCTGAGGATACCAGTGATGGTATCATTATCTGAGGATACCAGTGATGGTATCATTATCTGAGGATAGCAGTGATGGTATCATTATCTGAGGATACCAGTGATGGTATCATTATCTGAGGATAGCAGTGATGGTATCATTATCTGAGGATACCAGTGATGGTATCATTATCTGAGGATAGCAGTGATGGTATCATTATCTGAGGATACCAGTGATGGTATCATTATCTGAGGATACCAGTGATGGTATCATTATCTGAGGATACCAGTGATGGTATCATTATCTGAGGATACCAGTGATGGTATCATTATCTGAGGATACCAGTGATGGTATCATTATCTGAGGATACCAGTGATGGTATCATTATCTGAGGATAGCAGTGATGGTATCATTATCTGAGGATACCAGTGGTGGTATCATTATCTGAGGATACCAGTGATGGTATCATTATCTGAGGATAGCAGTGATGGTATCATTATCTGAGGATACCAGTGATGGTATCATTATCTGAGGATACCAGTGGTGGTATCATTATCTGAGGATACCAGTGATGGTATCATTATCTGAGGATACCAGTGATGGTATCATTATCTGAGGATACCAGTGATGGTATCATTATCTGAGGATACCAGTGATGGTATCATTATCTGAGGATACCAGTGATGGTATCATTATCTGAGGATAGCAGTGATGGTATCATTATCTGAGGATACCAGTGATGGTATCATTATCTGAGGATAGCAGTGATGGTATCATTATCTGAGGATAGCAGTGATGGTATCATTATCTGAGGATAGCAGTGATGGTATCATTATCTGAGGATAGTAGTGATGGTATCATTATCTGAGGATAGTAGTGATGGTATCATTATCTGAGGATAGCAGTGATGGTATCATTATCTGAGGATAGCAGTGATGGTATCATTATCTGAGGATAGCAGTGATGGTATCATTATCTGAGGATAGCAGTGATGGTATCATTATCTGAGGATAGCAGTGATGGTATCATTATCTGAGGATAGCAGTGATGGTATCATTATCTGAGGATAGCAGTGATGGTATCATTATCTGAGGATAGCAGTGATGGTATCATTATCTGAGGATACCAGTGATGGTATCATTATCTGAGGATACCAGTGATGGTATCATTATCTGAGGATAGCAGTGATGGTATCATTATCTGAGGATAGCAGTGATGGTATCATTATCTGAGGATAGCAGTGATGGTATCATTATCTGAGGATAGCAGTGATGGTATCATTATCTGAGGATAGCAGTGATGGTATCATTATCTGAGGATAGCAGTGATGGTATCATTATCTGAGGATAGCAGTGATGGTATCATTATCTGAGGATAGCAGTGATGGTATCATTATCTGAGGATAGCAGTGATGGTATCATTATCTGAGGATAGCAGTGATGGTATCATTATCTGAGGATAGCAGTGATGGTATCATTATCTGAGGATACCAGTGATGGTATCATTATCTGAGGATAGCAGTGATGGTATCATTATCTGAGGATAGCAGTGATGGCATCATTATCTTAGGTTACCAGTGATGGCATCATTATCTGAGGATACCAGTGATGGTATCATTATCTTAGGTTACCAGTGATGGCATCATTATCTGAGGATACCAGTGATGGCATCATTATCTGAGGATAGCAGTGATGGTATCATTATCTGAGGATACCAGTGATGGTATCATTATCTGAGGATAGCAGTGATGGTATCATTATCTGAGGATAGCAGTGATGGTATCATTATCTGAGGATAGCAGTGATGGTATCATTATCTGAGGATAGCAGTGATGGTATCATTATCTGAGGATAGCAGTGATGGTATCATTATCTGAGGATACCAGTGATGGTATCATTATCTGAGGATAGCAGTGATGGTATCATTATCTGAGGATAGCAGTGATGGTATCATTATCTGAGGATAGCAGTGATGATATCATTATCTGAGGATAGCAGTGATGGTATCATTATCTGAGGATAGCAGTGATGGTATCATTATCTGAGGATAGCAGTGATGGTATCATTATCTGAGGATAGCAGTGATGGTATCATTATCTGAGGATAGCAGTGATGGTATCATTATCTTAGGTTACCAGTGATGGCATCATTATCTGAGGATACCAGTGATGGTATCATTATCTTAGGTTACCAGTGATGGCATCATTATCTGAGGATACCAGTGATGGCATCATTATCTGAGGATAGCAGTGATGGTATCATTATCTGAGGATACCAGTGATGGTATCATTATCTGAGGATAGCAGTGATGGTATCATTATCTGAGGATACCAGTGATGGTATCATTATCTGAGGATAGCAGTGATGGTATCATTATCTGAGGATAGCAGTGATGGTATCATTATCTTAGGTTACCAGTGATGGCATCATTATCTGAGGATACCAGTGATGGCATCATTATCTGAGGATACCAGTGATGGCATCATTATCTTAGGTTACCAGTGATGGCATCATTATCTGAGGATACCAGTGATGGTATCATTATCTTAGGTTACCAGTGATGGCATCATTATCTGAGGATACCAGTGATGGCATCATTATCTGAGGATACCAGTGATGGCATCATTATCTGAGGATACCAGTGATGGCATCATTATCTGAGGATACCAGTGATGGTATCATTATCTTAGGTTACCAGTGATGGCATCATTATCTGAGGATACCAGTGATGGCATCATTATCTGAGGATACCAGTGATGGCATCATTATCTGAGGATACCAGTGATGGCATCATTATCTGAGGATACCAGTGATGGTATCATTATCTGAGGATACCAGTGATGGCATCATTATTTGAGGATACCAGTGATGGTATCATTATATTAGGTTACCAGTGATGGTATGATTATCTTAAGATAAAGAACGAGAAGTCACAACACCGTGACTGGAACATTACACAAATAACCCGCACATAAAAGAGAGGAACTTACCACGACGTTTCGGTCCATCTTTTACCATTTACAAAGTCACACTAAGAAAAATAATATCAACAATAATAACAATAAATATTAGTAATATGAATAATAATAATAAGAATAATTAAGAGAGAAATAAAGTATATTCTTGACACTGTTTCACTTGAGCAAAATAAGTGAATATCGTGTGAAACTCAGCGTCGTAATGTTGTTGTTTTTCAATAAAGAAGTGAATAATGGGTGGCACTTTGCAACACATAAATCTTCAATAAACAAGTCACGTAGAAGCAATGGTCTGTAAGATTAATAGCAACCACCACTCAAACTGTCCACCACGGCTCACTTGCAAGTGTTTTTTGCAGTTTATTGCTGCTTTTCCTTTAGCCCTTGTGGTTTAGCGCTTCTTTTTTGATTATAATAATGCTCCTTTTCCTTACTGTTAGTTGGTTTTTGTCTATCGTTCACAACTGAGTTGTTTTATTAATGTGTTCTTGTTAGATTTATGTCTGTCGAATGAACGAGTTTAATTTAGTTTGTTAGGTTTTAAATCTGTCGTTTTAGCTCATCGCTTATTTTCTGTAATGTTTGTTCTGTAGTTTGTTAGATTTAAATCTATCGACTAAATAAGGGTAATTAAAGTATTAGTTGATTTGGACACCATTAACCAAAGTTAGCATCACTTGGCCCAAAATAACTTAAATGAATGGTGGGTGAGAAGTGGTGTAGGTCGTTCAACAATACATATTTCTCAACGAATTTTGCAAAATGGGTTGGAACGAGGTGGAAAGATGGGTAGTGCCACCTCGAAAGATGGGCAGTGCCACCTCGAAAGATGGGTAGTGCCACCTCGAAAGATGGGTAGTGCCACCTCGAAAGATGGGCAGTGCCACCTCGAAAGATGGGCAGTGCCACCTCGAAAGATGGGCAGTGCCACCTCGAAAGATGGGTAGTGCCACCTCGAAAGATGGGTAGTGCCACGAAAGACGGGTAGTGCCACCTCGAAAGATGGGTAGTGCCACCTCGATAGATGGGTAGTGCCACCTCGAAAGATGGGTAGTGCCACCTCGAAAGATGAGTAGTGCCACCTCGATAGATGGGTAGTGCCACCTCGAAAGATGGGCAGTGCCACCTCGAAAGATGGGCAGTGCCACCTCGAAAGATGGGCAGTGCCACCTCGAAAGATGGGCAGTGCCACCTCGAAAGATGGGCAGTGCCACCTCGAAAGATGGGTAGTGCCACCTCGAAAGATGGGTAGTGCCACCTCGAAAGATGGGTAGTGCCACCTCGAAAGATGGGTAGTGTCACCTCGAAAGATGGGTAGTGCCACCTCGAAAGATGGGTAGTGCCACCTCGATAGATGGATAGTGCCACCTCGATAGATGGGTAGTGCCACCTCGGGAGTTTATACCCATGCTAAGATGGAGGGGAAAAATAGAGTGAGGAAGGAACCATCCTTTAGGAATATCTGGGAATAACTACACAGAGCAGGGAAATAAACAAGAATTCATTTAATTAGGTTATGTTTCCTGACGATGTTTCGCCCCCTAGATCACTTCAAATACATGTTTTTGAAGTGGTCAAGGTTCAAGGACCGAAACATCTTCAACAGAACTGTTCTAAGTGAATGCATTAGAGTCCGTCTCCCTCAAATTGTGGGCAGTTGTCGATGACGTGGCACAGAAAGGATAGCGAGTCACAGGTAGCACACACATAGCACACAGGTACCATATAGATAACTCAGGCAACACACAGGCAGGACAATGATAGCACACAGGTAACACACAGGTAGCACACAGGTAGCACACCTTGAAAACAGGAGAATGGTGGTGCACAGCACTCTAGGGTTCTGTTAGTAACTAGCACAGCCTATATACTGGGATGCAACTATTCCAGCATGTAGGCAGACATACAACCAGCCCACCATAACACTGTCAATCTTGGTTCATCTCTCTCTCTCTCTCTCTCTCTCTCTCTCTCTCTCTCTCTCTCTCTCTCTCTCTCTCTCTCTCCTATCATGTAAAACTAATATGTAATTTGTGTTGAACTGGAAATTAATTACAGCACTTCCTTATATATAAATATATAAATATATATATATATATATATATATATATATATATATATATATATATATATATATATATATATATATATATATATTATATATATATATATATATATATATATATATATATATATATATATATATATATATATATATATATATATATATATATTCTTTAGACCTGAATTTCTTCTTTTACAGATTTTCTGTTCACATTGTCACATTTATCTTACTCTTCTGTTCCCCTTTAGGTCTTTGCTTTACTCAGTTTTCCTTCTGCTGTCTTGTCTGTCTTCTTAACTCCCACCCAGGTGACAGGTATAGTCCAAACGTGAGACACACACACACACACACACACACACACACACACACACACACATATGTTAAAGATTGTCAGTTCACTATTATTGTTTTTGTTAGTAGTAGTAGTAGCATTAGTAGTAATAGTGGTACTATTGTCACAATGGAAACACTTGAACATGTTAATAACTCTGTATACCTTACACAGTATCTTGCACTGGTTAATAAAATCTGTGTTATGATAATATTGAAAGGTGGATAATATCTGGTGTAGGGGCAGTGTATATCTCTCAGTGTATGTATACTGAGAGATATCTCAGTGCATGTATACTGAGAGATATCTCAGTGCATGTATACTGAGAGATATCTCAGTGCATGTATACTGAGAGATATCTCAGTGCATGTATACTGAGAGATATCTCAGTGCATGTATACTGAGAGATATCTCAGTGCATGTATACTGAGAGATATCTCAGTGCATGTATGCTGAGAGATATCTCTCACTGTATATACACTTGAGATTTATGTATTATTTTTGTTGTTATAACAGTATACTAGACTGGTGGTTAACAGTTAGCCTTAATGAACCTCAGTGTAGTGAAGACGATTAATAATAATAATAATGATAATTATATTTTTACAAGTACAAGATACAACTTTATACAGACCATATCTGACATCAACGACAAACTATCTAGAAAACCCCCTGGTTATACAGAGATAAATATACTTCCCAGGTATCCCTCCTAGCCCTACATCCCAGCCTTCATCCTAGGGAGGAAGATCCTAGCATTGTTTATAAGATGCATTTAAACAGCATAAAACAACTGTGTATATATCTGTTTAACAATGCGTCCCGTCCTGCAGATTACAAGATAATTTTCCTGTACATTACAGTGCGTCAATTACTGAGAAATTTAAGCATCGTTTAGATACGATTAAGCTACCTTAACCTCAGCTAAACTTAATGTACGAAGGTTGAGCCAGAAATAAACAATTTCTTGTTGGGGAGGTTACGTATCAAAGATCCCCGCTGCCAGATGTATAAAAGTGTTAAAATCAACACATTCGTTATGTACAGAAGGACTCTTGGAGGCTTGATCCTCCGTCCGCTTATCGTGGCACGATTTATAACCAGGGAGGTATAATTAATTTTTAACGTAAGTTAGATCGTTCAGATATACACGAAGTAATATGCGTTAGGAAACGAACGCTGATGTAATGAGGCCCAGTTGCATCAACTGAACGAGATCAGCGGTTTTTTCGTGAGCAAAATATGTAACAATATTGTGTGTGTGTGTGTGTGTGTGTGTGTGTGTGTGTGTGTGTGTGTGTGTGTGAAAGAAATTGAAGAATCATATGACACTTTTCTTAATAATTGTTGTTGTTATAATGTAATCATTATTATTGTTACAGGTGAGCCAGGAGATTCCAGGTTTAGCTTCTGACGAAGGTTTTAACACGCAAGGTATTTTCACTATTAATTTTGTTTCTGTCGAATATATGACGCACCACAGCTTGTTCTTGTGTGAGGCTGGAAACTTGGAGCCCTGGAAGCTTGGAGCCCTGGAAAATGACACACCGAAGTTAAAAGGATCATTCTAGGATGATTCTTTTCCCTGGATTCTAAACATACGGGAAGACCTTGATACTGCAGGCATCAGGGATAGTGCACTGAAAAAAATATCCACAATGGTGTAAATATGCTCAGGTTAGCTCATCCAAACACTTGGGCAGGAGACCTCCAAACTTCAGCACTTGTCAACACTCCTCCAGATGGGTCATAGAAACAGGAACTGACTTCCGCATGCACCAGATACATGATCTATGTCAAGTTAAGTCAACAATGACACTTCCCGACAACGTGGGAAATTACCTTTCTCGAAATCATCATCCTTCATTTTTCCCAGAGTGTTGTCTTAGATCACAGCCGAAGTGTTATATTACAACCAAAGTTTTACCTTGAAGCCCAGCAAGATGCCTTAATTTTTATTAATGCCATAGCAACACAGCACTACCATAAATCACGTATATTGATGGTTGTGTTCACCAGTCGACTGGTGCAGCTGGTAGTGCCACTGCTGTCATGCAGTGATGGCTCTCGTGCAGAAACTGGAGCACGAATCAACAATTAGGCTTCTTATACCCTTCAAACTGAACTGTTTGCTATTCTGCTTGCAGTCAAACGTGTTTATGTATCTGTAGTTGGCACCATAAATGTTCTTCAGTCCATGAGTGTCACTTGTGGCATCCTTGTGTCAGAAGACAGTCACAGGTATGGTACAACTGTAGACAGTGGAGTCAGAGTACACCTATGGATTCCATGTTTGATATTCAAATGCCTGGTAGAACTGAATGTTTTCCTTGAAGGGATTGGATTGCATCTTTGGGTGTTTACTAGTACAGTAGTTTGAAGATAATAACGAAAAAAATTTCAGCTGGACATCATTGTCTGGAGACTGACACCAGTCAGTCCATCTATTATCAGTCAATCACGCAAGACAAGCGACACTGTACCAATAAAAACGTATTTAGTACACATACGTCTCACCTTGCCCATGAATCGAACCCGAGATCTCTACCACTGAGCTACAGGTCACCTTCATATACCTCTCTCGTCCTCTCTTCTCACATTCCTCTCCCCTCCTTCCCCCAGATATTCTAACCCCCCCTCTCTCCCCCCCATTACCATCCTCCTCGCGTGAATGAAAGCTTACGATTGGCCAGTTAATTTGGAGCCCTGACCTTAATATACGGCTCAGTAGTGCTCCAGGCAGCCCTGCGCGCACACACACACACACACACACACACACACACACACACACACACACACACACACACACACACACACACACACACCTCTAGTACCCACAATTTCGTAAACACAAAACTGATGCTATTCAAATATTACCAAAGAGTGAAAGTAGCTTTAAGACCAGCTAAAATTTGGACAAACATTATGCTGTGTGTAGAGCTAAAATGTGTGAAGCTCTACACTGAGCGAAACGTAGCTGTCATCCCCAGAAGAAACGTCTTCTGTAACGAGTGTATTTTTTGCATTATCGTGGGCAGTATAGCTCTTGGACCCTGTATATAATGAACGGGGTACAGTATTGTTGAGCAGAGAAGATAGTAAGCTGATTCTTCACTGCCTGTGTTCTACAGGTGGTGTGTGGATAGTGACCTGGACAGGTGGTGTGTGGATAGTGACCTGGACAGGTGGTGTGTGGATAGTGACCTGGACAGGTGGTGTGTGAATAGTGACCTGGACAGGTGGTGTGTGAATAGTGACCTGGACAGGTGGTGTGTGAATAGTGACCTGGACAGGTGGTGTGTGAATAGTGACCTGGACAGGTGGTGTGTGAATAGTGACCTGGACAGGTGGTGTGTGAATAGTGACCTGGACAGGTGGTGTGTGAATAGTGACCTGGACAGGTGGTGTGTGAATAGTGACCTGGACAGGTGGTGTGTGAATAGTGACCTGGACAGGTGGTGTGTGAATAGTGACCTGGACAGGTGGTGTGTGAATAGTGACCTGGACAGGTGGTGTGTGAATAGTGACCTGGACAGGTGGTGTGTGGATCGTGACCTGGACAGGTGGTGTGTGGATAGTGACCTGGACAGGTGGTGTGTGGATAGTGACCTGGACAGGTGGTGTGTGGATAGTGACCTGGACAGGTGGTGTGTGGATAGTGACCTGGACAGGTGGTGTGTGAATAGTGACCTGGACAGGTGGTGTGTGAATAGTGACCTGGACAGGTGGTGTGTGGATAGTGACCTGGACAGGTGGTGTGTGGATAGTGACCTGGACAGGTGGTGTGTGAATAGTGACCTGGACAGGTGGTGTGTGAATAGTGACCTGGACAGGTGGTGTGTGAATAGTGACCTGGACAGGTGGTGTGTGGATCGTGACCTGGACAGGTGGTGTGTGGATAGTGACCTGGACAGGTGGTGTGTGGATAGTGACCTGGACAGGTGGTGTGTGGATAGTGACCTGGACAGGTGGTGTGTGAATAGTGACCTGGACAGGTGGTGTGTGAATAGTGACCTGGACAGGTGGTGTGTGAATAGTGACCTGGACAGGTGGTGTGTGAATAGTGACCTGGACAGGTGGTGTGTGAATAGTGACCTGGACAGGTGGTGTGTGGATAGTGACCTGGACAGGTGGTGTGTGGATAGTGACCTGGACAGGTGGTGTGTGAATAGTGACCTGGACAGGTGGTGTGTGAATAGTGACCTGGACAGGTGGTGTGTGAATAGTGACCTGGACAGGTGGTGTGTGAATAGTGACCTGGACAGGTGGTGTGTGAATAGTGACCTGGACAGGTGGTGTGTGGATAGTGACCTGGACAGGTGGTGTGTGAATAGTGACCTGGACAGGTGGTGTGTGGATAGTGACCTGGACAGGTGGTGTGTGGATAGTGACCTGGACAGGTGGTGTGTGAATAGTGACCTGGACAGGTGGTGTGTGGATAGTGACCTGGACAGGTGGTGTGTGGATAGTGACCTGGACAGGTGGTGTGTGGATAGTGACCTGGACAGGTGGTGTGTGAATAGTGACCTGGACAGGTGGTGTGTGAATAGTGACCTGGACAGGTGGTGTGTGAATAGTGACCTGGACAGGTGGTGTGTGAATAGTGACCTGGACAGGTCCACTGACGTATCGTTTCTGAAGATCAGCTTCTCAGTCACGTCTCCCTTAATTGATATGCTGGCTATACTGCAACATGTATGCTACACTGCAACATGTATGCTATACTGCAACATGTATGCTATACTGCAACATGTATGCTATACTGCAACATGTATGCTATACTGCAACATGTATGTTACACTGCAACATGTATGCTACACTGCAACATGTATGTTACACTGCAACATGTATGCTATACTGCAACATGTATGTTACACTGCAACATGTATGCTACACTGCAACATGTATGCTACACTGCAACATGTATGCTACACTGCAACATGTATGCTATACTGCAACATGTATGTTACACTGCAACATGTATGCTATACTGCAACATGTATGTTACACTGCAACATGTATGCTATACTGCAACATGTATGTTACACTGCAACATGTATGCTACACTGCAACATGTATGCTATACTGCAACATGTATGTTACACTGCAACATGTATGCTACACTGCAACATGTATGCTATACTGCAACATGTATGTTACACTGCAACATGTATGCTATACTGCAACATGTATGCTACACTGCAACATGTATGCTATACTGCAACATGTATGCTACACTGCAACATGTATGCTACACTGCAACATGTATGCTATACTGCAACATGTATGCTATACTGCAACATGTATGTTACACTGCAACATGTATGCTATACTGCAACATGTATGCTACACTGCAACATGTATGCTATACTGCAACATGTATGTTACACTGCAACATGTATGCTATACTGCAACATGTATGCTACACTGCAACATGTATGCTATACTGCAACATGTATGCTACACTGCAACATGTATGCTATACTGCAACATGTATGCTATACTGCAACATGTATGCTACACTGCAACATGTATGCTACACTGCAACATGTATGCTACACTGCAACATGTATGCTACACTGCAACATGTATGCTACACTGCAACATGTATGCTACACTGCAACATGTATGCTATACTGCAACATGTATGCTACACTGCAACATGTATGCTACACTGCAACATGTATGCTACACTGCAACATGTATGCTATACTGCAACATGTATGCTACACTGCAACATGTATGCTACACTGCAACATGTATGCTACACTGCAACATGTATGCTACACTGCAACATGTATGCTACACTGCAACATGTATGCTACACTGCAACATGTATGCTACACTGCAACATGTATGCTACACTGCAACATGTATGCTACACTGCAACATGTATGCTACACTGCAACATGTATGCTATACTGCAACATGTATGCTACACTGCAACATGTATGCTACACTGCAACATGTATGCTATACTGCAACATGTATGCTATACTGCAACATGTATGCTACACTGCAACATGTATGCTATACTGCAACATGTATGCTACACTGCAACATGTATGCTACACTGCAACATGTATGCTACACTGCAACATGTATGCTACACTGCAACATGTATGCTATACTGCAACATGTATGCTACACTGCAACATGTATGCTACACTGCAACATGTATGCTACACTGCAACATGTATGCTACACTGCAACATGTATGCTACACTGCAACATGTATGCTACTGCAACTGCAACATGTATGCTACACTGCAACATGTATGCTACACTGCAACATGTATGCTACACTGCAACATGTATGTATGCATGTATGCTACACTGCAACATGTATGCTACATGCAACATGTATGCTATGCAACATGTACTGCAACATGTATGCTACACTGCAACATGTATGCTACACTGCAACATGTATGTACTGCAACATGTATGCACTGCAACATGTATGCTACACTGCAACATGTATGCTACACTGCAACATGTATGCTACACTGCAACATGTATGCTACACTGCAACATGCAACATGTATGCTACTGCAACATGTATGCTACACTGCAACATGTATGCTACACTGCAACATGTATGCTACACTGCAACATGTATGCTACACTGCAACATGTATGCTACACTGCAACATGTATGCTACACTGCAACATGTATGCTACACTGCAACATGTATGCTACACTGCAACATGTATGCTACACTGCAACATGTATGCTACACTGCAACATGTATGCTACACTGCAACATGTATGCTACACTGCAACATGTATGCTACACTGCAACATGTATGCTACACTGCAACATGTATGCTACACTGCAACATGTATGCTACACTGCAACATGTATGCTACACTGCAACATGTATGCTACACTGCAACATGTATGCTACACTGCAACATGTATGCTACACTGCAACATGTATGCTACACTGCAACATGTATGCTACACTGCAACATGTATGCTACACTGCAACATGTATGCTACACTGCAACATGTATGCTACACTGCAACATGTATGCTACACTGCAACATGTATGCTACACTGCAACATGTATGCTACACTGCAACATGTATGCTACACTGCAACATGTATGCTACACTGCAACATGTATGCTACACTGCAACATGTATGCTACACTGCAACATGTATGCTACACTGCAACATGTATGCTACACTGCAACTTGTTTGCTACTGCAACATGTATGCACTGCAACATGTATGCTACACTGCAACATGTATGCTACACTGCAACATGTATGCTACACTGCAACATGTATGCTACACTGCAACATGTATGCTACACTGCAACATGTATGCTACACTGCAACATGTATGCTACACTGCAACATGTATGCTATACTGCAACATGTATGCTACACTGCAACATGTATGCTACACTGCAACATGTATGCTACACTGCAACATGTATGCTACACTGCAACATGTATGCTACACTGCAACATGTATGCTACACTGCAACATGTATGCTACACTGCAACATGTACACTGCAACATGTATGCTACACTGCAACATGTATGCTACACTGCAACATGTATGCTACACTGCAACATGTATGCTACACTGCAACATGTATGCTACACTGCAACATGTATGCTACACTGCAACATGTATGCTACACTGCAACATGTATGCTACACTGCAACATGTATGCTACACTGCAACATGTATGCTACACTGCAACATGTATGCTACACTGCAACATGTATGCTACACTGCAACATGTATGCTACACTGCAACATGTATGCTACACTGCAACATGTATGCTACACTGCAACATGTATGCTACACTGCAACATGTATGCTACACTGCAACATGTATGCTACACTGCAACATGTATGCTACACTGCAACATGTATGCTACACTGCAACATGTATGCTATGCTACACTGCAACATGTATGCTACACTGCAACATGTATGCTACACTGCAACATGTATGCTACACTGCAACATGTATGCTACACTGCAACATGTATGCTATACTGCAACATGTATGCTACACTGCAACATGTATGCTACACTGCAACATGTATGCTACACTGCAACATGTATGCTACACTGCAACATGTATGCTACACTGCAACATGTATGCTACACTGCAACATGTATGCTACACTGCAACATGTATGCTACACTGCAACACTGCACCATCTATGCGACACTGCACCATGTATGCTAGACTGCAACATGTATGCTACACTGCAACATGTATGCTATACTGCAACATGTATGCTACACTGCAACATGTATGCTACACTGCAACATGTATGCTACACTGCAACATGTATGCTATACTGCAACATGTATGCTACACTGCAACTATGCATCTATGCTATACTGCAACATGTATGCTACACTGCAACATGTATGCTACACTGCAACATGTATGCTACACTGCAACATGTATGCTACACTGCAACATGTATGCTACACTGCAACATGTATGCTACACTGCAACATGTATGCTACACTGCAACATGTATGCTACACTGCAACATGTATGCTATACTGCAACATGTATGCTACACTGCAACATGTATGCTACACTGCAACATGTATGCTACACTGCAACATGTATGCTACACTGCAACATGTATGCTACACTGCAACATGTATGCTACACTGCAACATGTATGCTATGCTACACTGCAACATGTATGCTATACTGCAACATGTATGCTATACTGCAACATGTATGCTACACTGCAACATGTATGCTATACTGCAACATGTATGCTATACTGCAACATGTATGCTACACTGCAACATGTATGCTACACTGCAACATGTATGCTATACTGCAACATGTATGCTATGCTACTGCAACATGTATGCTACACTGCAACTACACTGCAACATGTATGCTACACTGCAACATGTATGCTACACTGCAACATGTATGCTACACTGCAACATGTATGCTACACTGCAACATGTATGCTACACTGCAACATGTATGCTACACTGCAACATGTATGCTATACTGCAACATGTATGCTACACTGCAACATGTATGCTACACTGCAACATGTATGCTACACTGCAACATGTATGCTACACTGCAACATGTATGCTACACTGCAACATGTATGCTACACTGCAACATGTATGCTACACTGCAACATGTATGCTATACTGCAACATGTATGCTACACTGCAACATGTATGCTACACTGCAACATGTATGCTACACTGCAACATGTATGCTACACTGCAACATGTATGCTACACTGCAACATGTATGCTACACTGCAACATGTATGCTACACTGCAACATGTATGCTACACTGCAACATGTATGCTACACTGCAACATGTATGCTACACTGCAACATGTATGCTATACTGCAACATGTATGCTACACTGCAACATGTATGCTACACTGCAACATGTATGCTATACTGCAACATGTATGCTACACTGCAACATGTATGCTACACTGCAACATGTATGCTACACTGCAACATGTATGCTACACTGCAACATGTATGCTACACTGCAACATGTATGCTACACTGCAACATGTATGCTACACTGCAACATGTATGCTACACTGCAACATGTATGCTATACTGCAACATGTATGCTATGCTACACTGCAACATGTATGCTACACTGCAACATGTATGCTACACTGCAACATGTATGCTACACTGCAACATGTATGCTACACTGCAACATGTATGCTACACTGCAACATGTATGCTACACTGCAACATGTATGCTACACTGCAACATGTATGCTACACTGCAACATGTATGCTACACTGCAACATGTATGCTACACTGCAACATGTATGCTACACTGCAACATGTATGCTACACTGCAACATGTATGCTACACTGCAACATGTATGCTACACTGCAACATGTATGCTACACTGCAACATGTATGCTACACTGCAACATGTATGCTACACTGCAACATGTATGCTACACTGCAACATGTATGCTACACTGCAACATGTATGCTACACTGCAACATGTATGCTACACTGCAACATGTATGCTACACTGCAACATGTATGCTACACTGCAACATGTATGCTACACTGCAACATGTATGCTACACTGCAACATGTATGCTACACTGCAACATGTATGCTACACTGCAACATGTATGCTACACTGCAACATGTATGCTACACTGCAACATGTATGCTACACTGCAACATGAATGCATGTATGCTACTGCAACATGTATGCTACACTGCAACATGTATGCTACACTGCAACATGTATGCTACACTGCAACATGTATGCTACACTGCAACATGTATGCTACACTGCAACATGTATGCTACACTGCAACATGTATGCTACACTGCAACATGTATGCTACACTGCAACATGTATGCTACTGCAACATGTATGCTAAACTGCAACATGTATGCTACACTGCAACATGTATGCTACACTGCAACATGTATGCACTGCAACATGTATGTATGCTACACTGCAACATGTATGCTACACTGCAACATGTATGCTACACTGCAACATGTATGCTACACTGCAACATGTATGCTACACTGCAACATGTATGCTACACTGCAACATGTATGCTACACTGCAACATGTATGCTATACTGCAACATGTATGCTATACTGCAACATGTATGCTACACTGCAACATGTATGCTATACTGCAACATGTATGCTATACTGCAACATGTATGCTATACTGCAACATGTATGCTATACTGCAACATGTATGCTATACTGCAACATGTATGCTACACTGCAACATGTATGCTACACTGCAACATGTATGCTACACTGCAACATGTATGCTACACTGCAACATGTATGCTACACTGCAACATGTATGCTACACTGCAACATGTATGCTACACTGCAACATGTATGCTACACTGCAACATGTATGCTATACTGCAACATGTATGCTATACTGCAACATGTATGCTATACTGCAACATGTATGCTATACTGCAACATGTATGCTATACTGCAACATGTATGCTATACTGCAACATGTATGCTACACTGCAACATGTATGCTACACTGCAACATGTATGCTACACTGCAACATGTATGCTACACTGCAACATGTATGCTACACTGCAACATGTATGCTACACTGCAACATGTATGCTACACTGCAACATGTATGCTACACTGCAACATGTATGCTATACTGCAACATGTATGCTATACTGCAACATGTATGCTACACTGCAACATGTATGCTACACTGCAACATGTATGCTACACTGCAACATGTATGCTACACTGCAACATGTATGCTACACTGCAACATGTATGCTATACTGCAACATGTATGCTACACTGCAACATGTATGCTACACTGCAACATGTATGCTATACTGCAACATGTATGCTACACTGCAACATGTATGCTATACTGCAACATGTATGCTACACTGCAACATGTATGCTACACTGCAACATGTATGCTACACTGCAACATGTATGCTACACTGCAACATGTATGCTACACTGCAACATGTATGCTACACTGCAACATGTATGCTACACTGCAACATGTATGCTATACTGCAACATGTATGCTACACTGCAACATGTATGCTATACTGCAACATGTATGCTACACTGCAACATGTATGCTACACTGCAACATGTATGCTACACTGCAACATGTATGCTACACTGCAACATGTATGCTATACTGCAACATGTATGCTACACTGCAACATGTATGCTACACTGCAACATGTATGCTACACTGCAACATGTATGCTACACTGCAACATGTATGCTACACTGCAACATGTATGCTACACTGCAACATGTATGCTACACTGCAACATGTATGCTACACTGCAACATGTATGCTACACTGCAACATGTATGCTACACTGCAACATGTATGCTACACTGCAACATGTATGCTACACTGCAACATGTATGCTACACTGCAACATGTATGCTACACTGCAACATGTATGCTACACTGCAACATGTAGGCTACACTGCAACATGTATGCTACATGCAACATGTACTGCAACATGTATGCTACACTGCAACATGTATGCTATACTGCAACATGTATGCTACACTGCAACATGTATGCTACACTGCAACATGTATGCTACACTGCAACATGTATGCTACACTGCAACATGTATGCTACACTGCAACATGTATGCTACACTGCAACATGTATGCTACACTGCAACATGTATGCTACACTGCAACATGTATGCTACACTGCAACATGTATGCTACACTGCAACATGTATGCTACACTGCAACATGTATGCTATACTGCAACATGTATGCTATACTGCAACATGTATGCTATACTGCAACATGTATGCTATACTGCAACATGTATGCTATACTGCAACATGTATGCTATACTGCAACATGTATGCTACACTGCAACATGTATGCTACACTGCAACATGTATGCTACACTGCAACATGTATGCTACACTGCAACATGTATGCTACACTGCAACATGTATGCTACACTGCAACATGTATGCTACACTGCAACATGTATGCTACACTGCAACATGTATGCTATACTGCAACATGTATGCTATACTGCAACATGTATGCTATACTGCAACATGTATGCTATACTGCAACATGTATGCTATACTGCAACATGTATGCTACACTGCAACATGTATGCTACACTGCAACATGTATGCTACACTGCAACATGTATGCTACACTGCAACATGTATGCTACACTGCAACATGTATGCTACACTGCAACATGTATGCTACACTGCAACATGTATGCTACACTGCAACATGTATGCTATACTGCAACATGTATGCTATACTGCAACATGTATGCTACACTGCAACATGTATGCTACACTGCAACATGTATGCTACACTGCAACATGTATGCTACACTGCAACATGTATGCTACACTGCAACATGTATGCTACACTGCAACATGTATGCTACACTGCAACATGTATGCTACACTGCAACATGTATGCTATACTGCAACATGTATGCTACACTGCAACATGTATGCTATACTGCAACATGTATGCTACACTGCAACATGTATGCTACACTGCAACATGTATGCTACACTGCAACATGTATGCTACACTGCAACATGTATGCTACACTGCAACATGTATGCTACACTGCAACATGTATGCTACACTGCAACATGTATGCTATACTGCAACATGTATGCTACACTGCAACATGTATGCTACACTGCAACATGTATGCTACACTGCAACATGTATGCTACACTGCAACATGTATGCTACACTGCAACATGTATGCTACACTGCAACATGTATGCTACACTGCAACATGTATGCTACACTGCAACATGTATGCTACACTGCAACATGTATGCTACACTGCAACATGTATGCTACACTGCAACATGTATGCTACACTGCAACATGTATGCTACACTGCAACATGTATGCTACACTGCAACATGTATGCTACACTGCAACATGTATGCTACACTGCAACATGTATGCTACACTGCAACATGTATGCTACACTGCAACATGTATGCTACACTGCAACATGTATGCTACACTGCAACATGTATGCTACACTGCAACATGTATGCTACACTGCAACATGTATGCTACACTGCAACATGTATGCTACACTGCAACATGTATGCTACACTGCAACATGTATGCTACACTGCAACATGTATGCTACACTGCAACATGTATGCTACACTGCAACATGTATGCTACACTGCAACATGTATGCTACACTGCAACATGTATGCTACACTGCAACATGTATGCTACACTGCAACATGTATGCTACACTGCAACATGTATGCTACACTGCAACATGTATGCTACACTGCAACATGTATGCTACACTGCAACATGTATGCTACACTGCAACATGTATGCTACACTGCAACATGTATGCTACACTGCAACATGTATGCTACACTGCAACATGTATGCTACACTGCAACATGTATGCTACACTGCAACATGTATGCTATACTGCAACATGTATGCTATGCTATACTGCAACATGTATGCTACACTGCAACATGTATGCTACACTGCAACATGTATGCTATACTGCAACATGTATGCTACACTGCAACATGTATGCTACACTGCAACATGTATGCTACACTGCAACATGTATGCTATACTGCAACATGTATGCTATACTGCAACATGTATGCTATACTGCAACATGTATGCTACACTGCAACATGTATGCTATACTGCAACATGTATGCTACACTGCAACATGTATGCTACACTGCAACATGTATGCTATACTGCAACATGTATGCTATACTGCAACATGTATGCTACACTGCAACATGTATGCTATACTGCAACATGTATGCTACACTGCAACATGTATGCTATACTGCAACATGTATGCTATACTGCAACATGTATGCTACACTGCAACATGTATGCTATACTGCAACATGTATGCTATACTGCAACATGTATGCTACACTGCAACATGTATGCTACACTGCAACATGTATGCTACACTGCAACATGTATGCTACACTGCAACATGTATGCTACACTGCAACATGTATGCTACACTGCAACATGTATGCTACACTGCAACATGTATGCTACACTGCAACATGTATGCTACACTGCAACATGTATGCTACACTGCAACATGTATGCTACACTGCAACATGTATGCTACACTGCAACATGTATGCTACACTGCAACATGTATGCTACACTGCAACATGTATGCTACACTGCAACATGTATGCTATACTGCAACATGTATGCTATACTGCAACATGTATGCTATACTGCAACATGTATGCTACACTGCAACATGTATGCTATACTGCAACATGTATGCTACACTGCAACATGTATGCTACACTGCAACATGTATGCTACACTGCAACATGTATGCTATACTGCAACATGTATGCTACACTGCAACATGTATGCTACACTGCAACATGTATGCTACACTGCAACATGTATGCTATACTGCAACATGTATGCTACACTGCAACATGTATGCTACACTGCAACATGTATGCTATACTGCAACATGTATGCTATACTGCAACATGTATGCTACACTGCAACATGTATGCTACACTGCAACATGTATGCTACACTGCAACATGTATGCTACACTGCAACATGTATGCTACACTGCAACATGTATGCTACACTGCAACATGTATGCTACACTGCAACATGTATGCTACACTGCAACATGTATGCTACACTGCAACATGTATGCTACACTGCAACATGTATGCTACACTGCAACATGTATGCTACACTGCAACATGTATGCTACACTGCAACATGTATGCTACACTGCAACATGTATGCTACACTGCAACATGTATGCTACACTGCAACATGTATGCTACACTGCAACATGTATGCTACACTGCAACATGTATGCTACACTGCAACATGTATGCTACACTGCAACAGGGAGAGAGAGAGAGAGAGAGAGAGAGAGAGAGAGAGAGAGAGAGAGAGAGAGAGAGAGAGAATTTTATTCGATTTTCCTTTTGTTAAAAGAAGAGAATAACGCAGTATTATCTTGCCCAATAAACTTTGCAGTGAGTGGTGCTTTGTGTGCTTGTATATCCTGACTCGCATACTGCTCCTTCAGCCTCGTCGTGCCTTCTCTTGAAACTGTGTATTGAATTTTGTTCTGCCACTACCTCGCCCGCTCAATTTCGTCTTTCGCTAGCCGAAGACCCATGTGTGTGTCTTTAATTATGCCCTCGTGTACCTGTTTCCTGCCTCTGATTTTTTTCTCTCCACCTGTCAAGTTCTAATAGTATATCATGAAGTTCTTTTAGTCTCTCCTCGCAGTTCATTTTCTTTATTTTCGGTACTAATCTCCTTGCAAATCTTGAGACTTTTTCAAGTTCTCTGCACGAGTTAGGACGTGGGTTCCACAATGGTGGTGCGTACTCCAGGCTGGGACTGACCTGCCTTCTATCCCCTATAGTGCTGCCCTCCTTTTACTTGGATCAGATTTAATTATTACTGCAATACTACTGCTATTACTACAACTGCTGCTACTACTACTGTTACTACAACTACTGCTACTACTACTGTTACTACAACTGCTGCTACTACTACTGTTACTACAACTGCTGCTACTACTACTGTTACTACAACTGCTGCTACTACTACTGTTACTACAACTGCTGCTACTACTACTGTTACTACAACTGCTGCTACTACTACTGTTACTACAACTGCTGCTACTACTACTGTTACTACAACTGCTGCTACTACTACTGTTACTACAACTGCTGCTACTACTACTGTTACTACAACTGCTGCTACTACTACTGTTACTACAACTGCTGCTACTACTACTGTTACTACAACTGCTGCTACTACTACTGTTACTACAACTGCTGCTACTACTACTGTTACTACAACTACTGCTACTACTACTGTTACTACAACTGCTGCTACTACTACTGTTACTACAACTGCTGCTACTACTACTGTTACTACAACTACTGCTACTACTACTGTTACTACAACTGCTGCTACTACTACTGTTACTACAACTGCTGCTACTACTACTGTTACTACAACTGCTGCTACTACTACTGTTACTACAACTGCTGCTACTACTACTGTTACTACAACTGCTGTTACTACTACTGTTACTACAACTGCTACTACTACTGTTACTACAACTACTGCTACTACTACTGTTACTACAACTACTGCTACTACTACTGTTACTACAACTGCTGCTACTACTACTGTTACTACAACTGCTGCTACTACTACTGTTACTACAACTGCTGCTACTACTACTGTTACTACAACTGCTGCTACTACTACTGTTACTACAACTACTGCTACTACTACTGTTACTACAACTGCTGCTACTACTACTGTTACTACAACTGCTGCTACTACTACTGTTACTACAATTGCTGCTACTACTGTTACTACAACTGCTGCTACTACTACTGTTACTACAACTGCTGCTACTACTACTGTTACTGCAACTGCTGCTACTACTACTGTTACTACAACTGCTGCTACTACTACTGTTACTACAACTGCTGCTACTACTACTGTTACTACAACTGCTGCTACTACTACTGTTACTACAACTGCTGCTACTACTGTTACTACAACTGCTGCTACTACTACTGTTACTACAACTGCTGCTACTACTACTGTTACTACAACTACTGCTACTACTACTGTTACTACAACTACTGCTACTACTACACTACTATTACTACACTAGTACTACATCTACTACTACTGTTATTGCTACAACTTCTATTCCTACAACTATTACTACAATACTACTAGTACAACTACTACTACTACTACTACTACTACTACGTCCACTGTCCTCCTGCTTATTGGCTCTCGTTTAATTTTTTTTACATCGTCTTCATTTACATTCCGGAACCTGTTTTTGTTTTAGTTTTTGGGCAAAAGTTGAGCGTTGTGTTGCGTCTGCAGACAAGGTCACCTTCACAAGGTCACCTTCACAAGGTCACCTTCACAGGGTCACCTTCACAGGGTCACCTTCACAGGGTCACCTTCACAGGGTCACCTTCACAGGGTCACCTTCACAAGGTCACCTTCACAAGGTCACCTTCACAAGGTCACCTTCACAAGGTCACCTTCACAGGGTCACCTTCACAGGATCACCTTCACAGGGTCACCTTCACAGGGTCACCTTCACAGGGTCACCTTCACAGCGTCACCTTCACAGGGTCACCTTCACAGGGTAACCTTCACAGGGTCACCTTCACAAGGTCACCTTCACAGGGTCACCTTCACAAGGTCACCTTCACAGGGTCACCTTCACAAGGTCACCTTCACAGGGTCACCTTCACAAGGTCACCTTCACAGGGTCACCTTCACAAGGTCACCTTCACAGGATCACCTTCACAGGATCACCTTCACAGGGTCACCTTCACAAGGTCACCTTCACAAGGTCACCTTCACAGGGTCACCTTCACAGGGTCACCTTCACAGGGTCACCTTCACAGGGTCACCTTCACAGGGTCACCTTCACAGGGTCACCTTCACAAAGTCACCTTCACAAGGTCACCTTCACAAGGTCACCTTCACAGGGTCACCTTCACAAGGTCACCTTCACAAGGTCACCTTCACAGGGTCACCTTCACAGGGTCACCTTCACAGGGTCACCTTCACAGGGTCACCTTCACAGGGTCACCTTCACAAGGTCACCTTCACAAGGTCACCTTCACAAGGTCACCTTCACAAGGTCACCTTCACAGGGTCACCTTCACAAGGTCACCTTCACAGGGTCACCTTCACAAGGTCACCTTCACAAGGTCACCTTCACAAGGTCACCTTCACAAGGTCACCTTCACACAAGCGGAATAAGTGGGTGTAAATACCAGCGCTGTGTTTTGCTTCTCTAACCTATATAACTCAGGTACACCTTTGTACAAAGGTGGAGGGAAACTCATTTTCAGAGAGGAACTTTGGTGAGAAAGTTCACCTGTGTTCACTTATATTAAATAGGTACACCTTTCTACAGTTTAGTTTAGGTCAGGTCAGGTCAGGTCAGGTTAGGTTAGGTAAGATTTGTCAGGAAAGAGGACAAGTGTTTCTTGACATGGGTCTTAGTTATATGATAACCTGCAGCTGGAGCTTTTGGCCATCTGACCGAGGCCTTCCACTGGCTTACCCGTCCACCACTTCAAAAATTACATTTACGATTATAACCATTTTTGATTTTAAATCCTTTGTACAATGGAGGGAAAACACGAATTTTCAGAGGAATTTGACCTGGGAGACAGGTTGACCTGGGAGACAGGTTGACTTGGGAGACAGGTTGACTTGGGAGACAGGTTGACCTGGGAGACAGGTTGACCTGGGAGACAGGCTGACCTGGGAGACAGGCTGACCTGGGAGACAGGCTGACCTGGGAGACAGGCTGACCTGGGAGACAGGCTGACCTGGGAGACAGGTTGACCTGGGAGACAGGTTGACCTGGGAGACAGGCTGACATGGGAGACAGGCTGACCTGGGAGACAGGTTGACCTGGGAGACAGGTTGACTTGGGAGACAGGTTGACTTGGGAGACAGGTTGACCTGGGAGACAGGTTGACCTGGGAGACAGGTTGACCTGGGAGACAGGTTTCTCGAGTCAGTGAATGAGGAAGCCTTTTTAGACCTAATTAATATTTGCATAAATAATTACATTTACGAATGTGTCCAGATATAAACACGTAAATATTTAATTATTTTTTTAACTTGTTCAGATATTAAAACTTTGTGGTACAGTTCCTGGACCCATTGTGTACCTCTGTAATGTTGAGGTACAGTCCCTGGACCCATTGTGTACCTCTGTAATGCTGAGGTACAGTTCCTGGACCCATTGTGTACCTCTGTAATGTTGAGGTACAGTCCCTAGACCCAATTTGTACCTCTGTAATGTTGTGGTACAGTCCCTGGACCCATTGTGTACCTCTGTAATGTTGAGGTACAGTCCCTAGACCCATTGTGTACCTCTGTAATGTTGAGGTACAGTCCCTAGACCCATTGTGTACCTCTGTAATGTTGAGGTACAGTCCCTGGACCCATTGTGTACCTCTGTAATGTTGAGGTACAGTTCCTGGACCCATTGTGTACCTCTGTAATGTTGAGGTACAGTCCCTAGACCCAATTTGTACCTCTGTAATGTTGAGGTACAGTCTCTGGACCCATTGTGTACCTCTGTAATGTTGAGGTACAGTCCCTAGACCCATTGTGTACCTCTGTAATGTTGAGGTACAGTTCCTGGACCCATTGTGTACCTCTGTAATGTTGAGGTACAGTTCCTGGACCCATTGTGTACCTCTGTAAAGTTGAGGTACAGTCCCTGGACCCATTGTGTACCTCTGTAATGTTGAGGTACAGTCCCTGGACCCATTGTGTACCTCTGCAATGTTGAGGTACAGTCCCTGGACCCATTGTGTACCTCTGTAATGTTGAGGTACAGTCCCTGGACCCATTGTGTACCTCTGTAATGTTGAGGTACAGTCCCTGGACCCATTGTGTACCTCTGTAATGTTGAGGTACAGTCCCTGGACCCATTGTGTACCTCTGTAATGTTGAGGTACAGTCCCTGGACCCATTGTGTACCTCTGTAATGTTGAGGTACAGTCCCTGAACCCTTTGTGTACCTCTGTAATGTTGAAGTACAGTTCCTGGACCCATTATGTACCTCTGTAATGTTGAGGTACAGTCCCTGGACCCATTGTGTACCTCTGTAATGTTGAGGTACAGTTCCTGGACCCATTATGTACCTCTGTAACCCTTTAACTACCCCCCAGGATGCATATGTGGTGCATAATAAAAATGTTAAGCTGAAAACTCTTTCACGGGCGAAACATCTGGGCAATTTCTGTGTGTGATTATATCTTTGTTACTCTATACGGACTTTGCGTCATTTGTCTTCCACGTTTCTCCTGTGTTTATACTGTTACTGGAAGGCTTTAGATTCAGGGACCTGGAGCTACCTTCCACATAGGTGTCCAAGGTAACACTGGCTTGAGCAAGGAAGTAACAGGTTTCAAGAAAGTTTTTAGAGTTTACCCCAAAGCTTCACAAAACTCTTCAATTTATCGTCTTCTTCAAGTTTCAAATTTTCCGTCGATTCTCAAACATTTATAACGTGAAAGTAATTTAATAAATATTACCTTAATAACAGAACTTCCATACAAAAAATTCCGATAGCTATGTTAACAATGTAACATTGTAACAATGTAATATGTAAAGTAAAAGGACACAAGTGCAACTAATGTGACATTTATTGTGGCAACGTTTCGCTCTCCAGGAGCTTTATCAAGCCTTTATAAACAATACATGGACACAAAGGGTATATATAGGCTCAGAGTGAGGTGCAATACTAGTGAGGTACCATTTAGATGTTCACTACTACTACTACTACTACTACTACTACTACTACTACTACTACTACTACTACTACTACTACTACTACTACCACTACTACTACTACCACTACTGAACATCTAAATATTACCTCACTAGTATTGCACCTCACTCTGATCCTTTATATACCCTCTGTGTCCATGTATTGTTTGTAATGGCTTGATAAAGCTCCTGGAGAGCGAAACGTTGCCACAATAAAGTGTCACATTAGTTGCACTTGTGTCCTTTTACTTTACATATTGTGGGTAATTCTACCAACTTTATTACAACAATGTAATAATTACCACGACTATACAAACAACGGAACACGGAAAGTGTCAGTAGCAAACATGACTTATACCGGTAATGTCAAGGTCAAATATGAAAGGTCACACGATTATTAAAGTAACTTTTTTATATTTTCTGTAAACTCAAGGTAAATATTGAATCCAAATTGTTGTTGTCATCGCAGTGTGGCAGCTATAGTTGTGTTCTGGGACACTTGAAGCTCTACACCCGTACGGGTGGCCTGAGGGTCGAGCTGTAACGGCTTGAGGAAGCTTCTGGAGAGAGAAACGTTGTCACAATGAAATGTCACGTTAGTTGTACTTATGACCTTTTGTGTGACATCTGGTTCCTGGAGAATATTTCTGTAGCTTCTGTGGGAGAATATTTCTGTAGCTTCTGTGGGGAATATTTCTGTAGCTTCTGTGGGGAATATTTCTGTAGCTTCTGTGGGGAATATTTCTGTAGCTTCTGTGGGGGAATATTTCTGTAGCTTCTGTGGGGAATATTGCTGTAGCTTCTGTGGGAGAATGTTTCTGTAGCTTCTGTGGGGAATATTTCTGTAGCTTCTGTGGGGAATATTTCTGTAGCTTCTGTGGGAGAATATTTCTGTAGCTTTGTGGGAGAATATTTCTGTAGCTTCTGTGGGGAATATTGCTGTAGCTTCTGTGGGAGAATGTTTCTGTAGCTTCTGTGGGGAATATTTCTGTAGCTTCTGTGGGGAATATTTCTGTAGCTTCTGTGGGAGAATATTTCTGTAGCTTTGTGGGAGAATATTTCTGTAGCTTCTGTGGGGAATATTGCTGTAGCTTCTGTGGGAGAATGTTTCTGTAGCTTCTGTGGGGAATATTTCTGTAGCTTCTGTGGGGAATATTTCTGTAGCTTCTGTGGGAGAATATTTCTGTAGCTTCTGTGGGGGAATATTTCTGTAGCTTCTGTGGGGAATATTTCTGTAGCTTCTGTGGGGAATATTGCTGTAGCTTCCGTGGGGAATATTGCTGTAGCTTCTGTGGGGAATATTTCTGTAGCTTCTGTGGGGAATATTGCTGTAGCTTCTGTGGGAGAATGTTTCTGTAGCTTCTGTGGGGAATATTTCTGTAGCTTCTGTGGGGAATATTTCTGTAGCTTCTGTGGGGAATATTTCTGTAGCTTCTGTGGGAGAATATTTCTGTAGCTTCTGTGGGGGAATATTTCTGTAGCTTCTGTGGGGAATATTTCTGTAGCTTCTGTGGGAGAATATTTCTGTAGCTTCTGTGGGGAATATTTCTGTAGCTTCTGTGGGGAATATTTCTGTAGCTTCTGTGGGAGAATATTTCTGTAGCTTCTGTGGGGAATATTTCTGTAGCTTCTATGGGAGAATATTTCTGTAGCTTCTGTGGGAGAATATTTCTGTAGCTTCTGTGGGGGAATATTTCTGTAGCTTCTGTGGGGGAATATTTCTGTAGCTTCTGTGGGGGAATATTTCTGTAGCTTCTGTGGGAGAATATTTCTGTAGCTTCTGTGGGGGAATATTTCTGTAGCTTCTGTGGGGGAATATTTCTGTAGCTTCTGTGGGAATATTTCTGTAGCTTCTGTGGAGAATATTTCTGTAGCTTCTGTGAGAATATTTCTGTAGCTTCTGTGGGGAATATTTCTGTAGCTTCTGTGGGGAATATTTCTGTAGCTTCTGTGGGAGAATATTTCTGTAGCTTCTGTGGGGAATATTTCTGTAGCTTCTGTGGGGGAATATTTCTGTAGCTTCTGTGGGAGAATATTTCTGTAGCTTCTGTGGGGGAATATTTCTGTAGCTTCTGTGGGGGAATATTTCTGACTGCCGCTTTTGGCAGTGAGACACAATAATAATAATAATAATATTGTTGTAAAGTAAAGCAGAGAGAAACGTTGTGGAGACGTTTTGCCTGTCGACAGGTGAACTGTCAATACTGTCCATCTTATGTCTGGAATTGTCGCTCCGCGCACTTGCCTCCAGAATTAAGTAAGACACAGGAATATTAAGTTAAAGTGTATAATAAGTGTTAAGTGGAAGGTCATAGCATGTGCTTGCCATCTTAAGTGGTCACCATGAAGGATTTACCATGTCATTTGCCACATGTCACGTCACATGTCACGTCACATGTCAACACACTTCAAGTGGGGGTAGGGGTGCCCTTATGCTGCTCAAGTGCTCTTCATCCAAGGAAATGGAGCTGGGGTTTTACTTCCTTGGATCAAACTTGACTACCTTTCTCCAGAGGTTGTGTGACCCTTAGCCCCTTACCGGTTTAGCGCTTACCAATAATTTAATAGTAATAATGAATAATAATTCATTTCTACGTTAATTTTTTTTAATTTACAAAAACGGGGGTATAATAATTATTATGGGGAAGTGCTAAACCCTTACGGAACACGGATATTGTGAGTGTGCTGGTATGTGTGTGTGTGCGTATTTGTACTCGTCTCTTTGTGGGTGCAGGGGTTGAGTCTAGGTTCCTAGTCGGTGTGAGTGAGTGAGTTTAGGTAAAAGAAGAACAATCTTGAATCACACACACACACACACACACACACACACACACACACACACACACACACACACACACACACACACACACACACACACACACACACACACACACACACACGAAGATATCAATTGGAGGCATCTGGTTATTGAAATGACCTCAATAAGCCTAGAGTGCACTGTGCACTCGTGTGACAGCCTCTGTATGTCTTGACTGGTCTGGTATACCTTGAGACAATTATAAAGATGTTGCAAGCAACAGGGGCGTGGTATCTCTCAATTTCTCGTGAGAAGAGATCAGTGAGGACAGTTGCAAATGATGTTGGAACTGTGTGTTGCGACTGATGGGTAATGATGACTACACAGTAGTTGTACTTCTTGATAACTCAGTAACACAGTCTTAGCAACACTGTGACACGTAGTTATGTTTCTCAGCAACAATGTAACACTGTAAGACTGGTTATGTGAACACGCTTGGTTCGTTTGTGGAGCAACTTGCAGTGTGAACAGACTGATGTTGTAATGGCCAGGCCTAGGCTTGATTACAAGGACTTCTGGCAGTTTGGCAGACACACACATGATGATCAAACTAAATGCAAAGCATGTGGTCAGCCTTATGGTTACTATCTTGAACACTATGTGCTTAATTGTCCACTTACTGAGGAATATAGAGACAGTATAATAACCTGTGTGACATGTCAAGATATTAAGGAAAATAAGATACCAGAGACATTAAGCAAATTTCCTAAATATGCTTGTAACAGATAAAACTGCAGATATAAACTGTATAGCCCTTGTGGCTTAGCGCTTCTTTTTGATTATAATAATGCAGATATAAATCCAGATGTACTCCATTAACCCTTTTGGGGCTAGTTCCAAGGCCTTTTGTGCATCCATATTATCTTGTCTGGTGTGCACAAAAGCCTGTTAGATTAAGTAAGATTATTAAATGAGATCATAAGATCCTTATCTGAAAATATAACGTAAGATTATTGAGATTCTGAAGTAAGATTAAGATTATCTGCCCAGGTCAGATATTACTCAACAGTGTTACATTTCTTGTTCACAGAGGTTGTTACTGCTAGTGGGCGTCGAGGACTCTCTCATCTACATAGATCTTGAGTTCTTATTGGTATTACAATAAAGGTACACATTACTGACAAACTGGGGTATTAGACACATAGGCAACCAGTGGCTGTGTCAGTTCAATACAGAGATGATGTAAGGAGGCATTACCCCATCTTTTCCTCTCTTCGTATGACACGTCTGTTTTGAAGTGAAAAGTCACTGATTGTTGAATCGTTTTCAGATAGACACCTAGGTGTTGCACATGTGTCTTGTATAGATATGCGGGGTGTTTTCAGCAATGTGTGTGTGTGTGTACTCACCTAGTTGTCGTTGCAAGGACGAGTCGCAGCTCCTGTGTGTGTCTGTGTGTGTTTGCATGCGTTTGTCTGAAGACAAGTATTCTAAGAACAGAAGAACTCAACTTACGGGCCATTTAACATAAAAATCAACTTAGATCTGACCTCTAAACAGGGACAAGTAAAATAATACAACAGAATTCAATAAACTTACAAAAACATCCTGGACCATTCTTATAGGTTTCTTGCAGGTAAATGGAACAAAGACACTGCAAGAAAACTGGTCCACTCACCCCAGACTCAAGTTACTGCTAATGCACAAGAAATGTTCACTCGTTACTACAATTATTTACAGTTTCCACAGGTGAAGATAATGAAGTCCCTGGTGTTACTAATAACACCAGCCTGGCCAGGCTTGTCTTACTAATAACACCAGCCTGGCCAGGCTTGTCTTACTAATAACACCAGCCTGGCCAGGCTTGTCTTACTAATAACACCAGCCTGGCCAGGCTTGTCTTACTAATAACACCAGCCTGGCCAGGCTTGTCTTACTAATAACACCAGCCTGGCCAGGCTTGTCTTAATAATAACACCAGCCTGGCCAGGCTTGTCTTAATAATAACACCAGCCTGGCCAGGCTTGTCTTAATAATAACACCAGCCTGGCCAGGCTTGTCTTACTAATAACACCAGCCTGGCCAGGCTTGTCTTACTAATAACACCAGCCTGGCCAGGCTTGTCTTACTAATAACACCAGCCTGGCCAGGCTGGTAGTCACCAGTGACCTCGTTTGTAAATACACAATGATTAAACTAAAAGAATTCCCTTTTATATATATATATATATATATATATATATATATATATATATATATATATATATATATATATATATATATATATATATATTATGAAGGCAAACAGTCGATTAAAATCCTGAATTCCACCCTCCGCCTGAGCAGAGATTTAACCTCTGACGCCTTAACTTACTCAGCCACGACACCGCATAGCTATGGGCGGCTATCACAGAGGAGTCGATGGATTCCATAGCCTGGTGCACCAGTGACTTGTGTGTGTCGTATTTCCTATCATATCATGTCTAATGACACAAATATTCCTACAAAATATATTGTAGAATCACGAACATAAGTATTGTGCCAGAGTTGTGAGAAACGTGTAGACTGAATTTTTTTTTTAAATGGGTGATAGGACCCTTGCTTTAAATTACCGCCCGATCATGACGTCAGACTCAGTAAAACTACTCAAACCTCAGATGTAATTAGAAATCATTTTGATTCGTATAATTTAATACATGAATCTCATAGTAATCCCAAAGAATCGTTTCTAGCAAATTTAGTGACTTTTTCACCCACCGAGTTATTTAAATGCATAATAGTTTTAATGTTCCAACAATAATAATAATAGTAAGCTTCCTACTGGAGACTCATAAGTGTCAACTCACGATATTAGAGGTTAAATTCTTTTCTGAGGTTTAATTGGCTGATAAAGCAACGGAAAAATGTTTTGGAAAAGTTGGTCGAAGGTGAGAGAGACACACATAAGTTACAATTGTGACAATGATGTACTGGAGCACTGTGTACTGGAGCACTGTGTACTGGAGCACTGTGTACTGGAGGGGAGAGACTATGATGGACACCTCTACTTGACGGCAGGAAATTGCTTTGAAAATTAAATACTTAGTTGAGAGTAATTATCTCAACAGGCACCAGAGGAAAATTAAATATATCTGTTAAATTAAGGTGGGGAGGGAGGTGTGGGGACGGAAAGATGTGTGGGGGGAGGGGAAGGTGTTGGGAAAGTGAAGGTGTGGGGAGATAGAGGAAAGATAGTGGGGTGAAGATGCTGTGGTGGGGAGGAGGAGGTAAGGAGTGGGTGAAGATGCTGTGGTGGGGAGGAGGAGGTAAGGAGTGGGTGAAGATGCTGTGGTGGGGAGGAGGAGGTAAGGAGTGGGTGAAGATGCTGTGGTGGGGAGGAGGAGGTAAGGAGTGGGTGAAGATGCTGTGGTGGGGAGGAGGAGGTAAGGAGTGGGTGAAGATGCTGTGGTGGGGAGGAGGAGGTAAGGAGTGGGTGAAGATGCTGTGGTGGGGAGGAGGAGGTAAGGAGTGGGTGAAGATGCTGTGGTGGGGAGGAGGAGGTAAGGAGTGGGTGAAGATGCTGTGGTGGGGAGGAGGAGGTAAGGAGTGGGTGAAGATGCTGTGGTGGAGAGAATGTAAGACTGAGGGTGACGTTCTGAAGTAGAAGAGAATGTTGAGTAGAATGTTAGGGAACATTCTCAGAGCTCTATACATCTGTGACACTCAAGGTACTTAACAGTCCTTCAAGAAAAGGTGAGAGAGAGAGAGAGAGAGAGAGAGAGAGAGAGAGAGAGAGAGAGAGAGAGAGAGGAGAGAGGGAGAGAGAGAGAGAGAGAGAGAGAGAGAGGGTTCTCTGGTTATCCCAAACAAGGAAAACAGAGTTTTCCACTGAGAGAGTTGAAGGTCTTCCTGTCACCAAGAATTAGGAAACTGTACAAGTAGAGGCGTTGCATGTACACTGTACACTGCAAGGGAAGGGAAGCTGTATCTGGAACACTGATAAGGGAACACTTGCAGCTCCACTTAAACCTTCAGGAAGTTATTAACAAGGGAAAAAAGTGGCATTTTTATAACAGGAAAGATGCCATAATCTCCTTCAACATCGCAGGTCAGGTATTGATATCAACATTTGTTTACTCTTGTTTTAGAGGAGCTGTATGACCCCTGAGGGTCTAGTGCTTCTCCTTAATAATAATAATAATAATAATTACGGTAATACAACAACTACTACTACTAATAATAATAATAATAATGATAATAATAATAGAAAGAGAATTTGTGGCGTAAAGGCAAGAAAGCAATAGAACGTGAGGATTGTAAGGAGGATTGTAAGGAGGATTGTAAGGAGGATTGTAAGGTACTAATGAGGATCTTATCACAACATTAGCTTCGTGTGAAAGTTTTTTTTATGCTGTTGTTGGAAAATTGGTCAGCAGGATAATATTTAACGTTGATGTGATACGCCATTTAAATCTTGGGGGGGAAAAAAGGGGTTGGTTAAGTCGGAAAGTTGTGAGATAGCGAAGGTAGGAGGTGCCTTGATGTTGTGTGAGCCTTGATGTTGTGTGAGCCTTGATGTTGTGTGAGCCTTGATGTTGTGTGAGCCTTGATGTGTGAGCCTTGATGTTGTGTGAGCCTTGATGTTGTGTGAGCCTTGATGTTGTGTGAGCCTTAATGTTGTGCGAGCCTTGATGTTGTGTGAGCCTTGGTGTTGTGTGAGCCTTGATGTTGTGCGAGCCTTGATGTTGTGCGAGCCTTGATGTTGTGTGAGCCTTGATGTTGTGTGAGCCTTGATGTTGTGTGAGCCTTGATGTGTGAGCCTTGATGTTGTGTGAGCCTTGATGTTGTGTGAGCCTTGATGTTGTGTGAGCCTTGATGTTGTGTGAGCCTTGATGTTGTGTGAGCCTTGATGTTGTGTGAGCCTTGGTGTTGTGTGAGCCTTGATGTTGTGTGAGCCTTGATGTTGTGTGAGCCTTGATGTTGTGTGAGCCTTGGTGTTGTGTGAGCCTTGATGTTGTGTGAGCCTTGATGTTGTGTGAGCCTTGATGTGTGCGCCTTGATGTTGTGTGAGCCTTGATGTTGTGTGAGCCTTGATGTTGTGTGAGCCTTAATGTTGTGTGAGCCTTGGTGTTGTGTGAGCCTTGATGTGTGAGCCTTGATGTTGTGTGAGCCTTGATGTTGTGTGAGCCTTGATGTTGTGTGAGCCTTGATGTTGTGCGAGCCTTGATGTTGTGCGAGCCTTGATGTTGTGCGAGCCTTGATGTTGTGCGAGCCTTGATTTTGTGCGAGCCTTGATTTTGTGCGAGCCTTGATGTGCGAGCCTTGATGTTGTGCGAGCCTTGATGTTGTGCGAGCCTTGATTTTGTGTGAGCCTTGTTGTGCGAGCCTTGATGTTGTGCGAGCCTTGATGTTGTGTGAGCCTTGATTTTGTGTGAGCCTTGATGTTGTGTGAGCCTTAATGTTGTGTGAGCCTTGATGTTGTTTAAAGGCTTTTCTTCTAAGGAATTATGTAGTTCTTTTAGTAAATGAACAAGTGGATACCGAGGCAAAGGTTGCTGTATTAAGTACACCCTACAGTAGACTTTTGTCTTAATGACTTCATGGACCATATATCCAGGAAGTCACTGGGAACAAGTTAAACAGGCGTCAACAAGACGTGTGTGCTGGGTCCTCTACCTTCAACAGGAATCGTTACTTTGAGATGAATTTCCATTGACTGAGGACCTGGCCCACACGCACACATCTCCCTCACAGTCACTTGTCTGCAGGTACTGCTGTCCTCCTCTGTGGCGCCTGTGACGTGCCACTGACTCCAGATCGTATTTTAAAGTTTAGCCTCGACTTTGACCTCTGGAAACTTTATGGAGAGTTTTTTGACAATTAGTGGATTTTTAATTGGGGCTGGTTATTTAAACTTAGTGGCGCTGTCAAGCCAATAAAGAAAATAATTACTGGAGACAGTGGAAGACGTTAAGAATTATGAGGTGATCAGTCCCTCAGAGCCCTTGACAGCTATTTAGTCCCTCGGTCTTGATAACCCTAAGGGGCTGGCTGAACTCCTATCAAGGCTGAGGGACTGACCACCTCCGATTACTTCTTCACGTCTTCCACTGTTTATTCTGGTTGGCATAATATCTTCACAATAAAAATACTCAAGTGATGTACATGTGTCATTCATCTGTTGACAGTGATTATACACCAGCAAGATAATTCAATTTTTTTTTTTTGGCACATGATTTGTCCATGTATTTACATTTAATATAAATGCATAGGAGGGTGGCAGAACCCGGGTGAGAGGGTCGTAGTACCCTTACAACTGGTTCATAAACTTCTGCAAGCTGTGACTGGTTCATAGTGTCTACAGTCTCTCGCTGGTTCATGGTGTCTCCAGTGTCTTGATGGTTCGTGGTGTCTGCTGTACCTGATTGGTTCACGATGTCCACAGACTGTTGCTTGTTCATGATGTCCACAGACTGTTGCTTGTTCATGATGTCCACAGACTGTTGCTTGTTCATGATGTCCACAGACTGTTGCTTGTTCATGATGTCCACAGACTGTTGCTTGTTCATGATGTCCACAGACTGTTGCTTGTTCACGATGTCCACAAGTTATTTCTGAATTATTGTAGCAACAGACGGCTGCTGGGTCTTGGTACCAACAAACTGTGGCTGAAGGCAGTCGTGTAACTGCAGACATTCTTGTGTTTTTCAAGCTAATTGTGTTAAGTAATGGGAAGAATATCATTTCATTAATCCCTTAGTTAATTACCACCGGAGGAGGATGGTAAATTAATTATCTTCCTGTTCTCTTCTCCCTCCCTGCCTATCTCTCTCCCACTGCTCTCGACCTTTTTTTGGGGCATAATTCCTAGGCCTTTTGTCCCTTCATATATTCATATAACAACGTAAAAATGGAGGAGAACTACATGAGGCCTACTGGCCCATGTTGCTTGCGCTGTCGTCCTAATAGATATGGGGTGCACAATAATCTAGACGTTTCAATGACAGAATCTCTTACTCTCCATTCCTTCACACACAGCCTAGATGATGGGAGGTAATCAAGGCTACTCTAAAGAATTGGAAGGTCAGCTTCAATTCCCTGTATCAAGAGCCTCTCAACAGCATCAAGGCACCTCTCTCTACCTGCAGTATTTCTCAGTTTAAATTTGAGATTCGTCAAGACTAACCTGTGAACGGCCTTTTTCTAGTTAAATCTTCTTGGTGAATAAATACGTAAAGATTACGGTATTTTATTTATAAATCATATCGATTTTTGTATTAATAAATTGTCTGTTTTTATTTTACTCATGAACAATATAGATTTTTTTATTAGTCGATTTTTTTCATTTAATTTATAAATGATTCGATTTTTTTGTGTATTGATTTATAATTTGGGTGAAATTACGTCAGAGGCCAAAGTTGACCTCTCGACATAACACGTGGGTCATGAGTTGACCTTAAACAGCGTGTCATGAGAAGGTGTCAGCATGTAGGGTCAGCAGAGGTCAAGACGTAAAGGTCAGTTCAAGAGAGAGGGGGGGGGGCTATTGACCAGCCTCGGGTGATGTGCCTCAAGCTCTTGATTCGAGGAACTGCAGCTGGCCTCCCCTTGTAGATGGTATGAGAATACTGACACAATGTGGGACAGTAGTATTAAAAACAACGTTTCGCCCGAGCAGCATGTTTTTTCAGGAACAAGACACGTGTGTATCTTTGTTGTGGCGACGTTTCGCCCATCAATGGCTCTGTTTACCTGGAGTTTACCTGGAGAGAGTTTCGGGGGTCAACGCCCCCGCGGCCCGGTCTGTGACCAGGCCTCCTGGTGGATCAGCGCCTGATCAACCAGGCTGTTGCTGCTGGCTGTCAATACAAGTTCGTAATAAAATGAAAGATGTTTTTTTAAGTGAAGGCAGAAGACAGGATAACAGTCAGGTATGAATACTGGAGTTAAGGAACAGCACTGCAGAACACCTACTGGTCCACGAAGACTCGACCTGGGATACAGTATCATGACTCAGGAAAACGTAATATCACGAACGTAAAGTCTTAGGAATCGCCTGCCGTAGGTTCAATCACCACCCGTTCTGTGATTTGTTACTCTATCGTGTTGCATAGTGGTTCTGTGAGATGTGGTAACAGCAGTGGTATTGGTATCATCAGTGTGAGGTGTGATAGTAACAGTGGTAGTGATATCAGTGACTGTTATATATATATATATATATATATATATATATATATATATATATATATATATATATATATATATATATATATATATAATGTGTGTGTGTGTGTGTGTGTGTGTGTGTGTGTGTGTGTGTGCAGTAAAATCACAGTAAATAGGGGATATCATAATATACAGAACAACCACTATGAAAAAAAAATAATAGCGAAATTACAAGCGTTTTCGTGACTTGATAATGTGAAGTCACGAAAGCGTTTGGAATTTCGCTATTTTTCACAGTGGGTGTTATATATATATATATATATATATATATATATATATATATATATATATATATATATATATGTCGTGCCGAATAGGCAGAACTTGCGATCTTGGCTTAAATAGCAACGTTCATCTTGCCATATAGGACAAGTGAAAATTTGTGTATGCAATAATTTCGCCAAAATCATTCTGAACCTAACGAAAAAAATATATTTCACTGTGTTTGTATAGTATTAAATTATTGTAAACAAATCTAAAATATATTTAGTTGGGTTAGGCTAAAATAAATTGTTCTTGTTATAATAAGGTTAGGTAAGTTTTCTAAGATTCTTTTGGTGCAAAATTAAAAATTTTTACATTCATTAATGAAAAAAAATATATCTTTAAACGTATAAGAGAAAATTTCAGAAAGGACTTAATTTTAAATGAGTTCTTGCTAATTGACCAGTTTTACATATTCGGCACGACATATATATATATATATATATATATATATATATATATATATATATATATATATATATATATATATATATATATCTTTTTTAGTTACCTCCTCTTTTCCTTTCTCAGAATTTTTTGTGTGTCCTCTTCCTTACCCTTTTCTGCCCTGTTTCTGCCCTCTTTTTTAAGACAACGAGGGCAGACTCGACATAAATCACGAGATCGTGTTTCTGTGCTGCGTGACCTGACCCTCTCAAGGTCCCGGTCATCACCTGATGCTGCTCTCTCTCTCTCTCTCTCTCTCTCTCTCTCTCTCTCTCTCTCTCTCTCTCTCTCTCTCGCTCTCTCTCTCCTCTCCTCTCTCCTCTCTCCTCACACCTCTCTCTCTCTCTCTCTCTCTCTCTCTCTCTCTCTCTCTCTCTCTCTCTCTCATACTTTCAATATTTTGTCTCACAATCTATATTCTTTATGAGGTCTGATTGCACTTTCTCCTATTTCTATTACACGACATTTATTAACATTAAATTTCATTATCCATCTTTCTCATTTTATCAGAGTCATGTAAAGACTTTCACTCATTTTTATTCTTTATTTTTGTCCAAGATTTCTTTTTGCATTATCCCCCTCTGATAAGTCATTTACAGTGTATAATGTAAAACATAATAGGAAATACAGATCCTTGAGGCACCCCGCTGGTCACATATTCCCACCAGGACATTTTTTTTCTCTTATCACTGTTCGCATTTATCTCTTAAACGGAAGATCTCTTATTTATTGTAATGGTTTGTGTTTTAGTGTTGTGTTTAGTGTTGCTGTGTTTAGTGTTGTGTTTAGCTTTCCTCTGTTGTTGTGTTTAGTGTTGCTGTGTTTAGTGTTGCCGTGTTTAGTGTTGCCGTGTTTAGTGTTGCTGTGTTTAGTGTTGCTGTGTTTAGTGTTGCTGTGTTTAGTGTTGCTGTGTTTAGTGTTGCTGTGTTTAGTGTTGCTGTGTTTAGTGTTGCTGTGTTTAGTGTTGCTGTGTTTAGTGTTGCTGTATTTAGTGTTGCTGTGTTTAGTGTTGCTGTGTTTAGTGTTGCTGTTTAGTATTCCTGTGTTTAGTGTTGCTGTGTTTAGTGTTGCTGTGTTTAGTGTTGCTGTGTTTAGTGTTGCTGTATTTAGTGTTGCTGTGTTTAGTGTTGCTGTGTTTAGTGTTGCTGTGTTTAGTATTCCTGTGTTTAGTGTTGCTGTGTTTAGTGTTGCTGTGTTTAGTGTTGCTATGTTTAGTATTCCTGTGTTTAGTGTTGCTGTGTTTAGTGTTGCTGTGTTTAGTGTTGCTATGTTTAGTATTCCTGTGTTTAGTGTTGCTGTGTTTAGTGTTGCTGTGTTTAGTGTTGCTATGTTTAGTGTTGCTGTGTTTAGTGTTGCTGTGTTTAGTGTTGCTGTGTTTAGTGTTGCTGTGTTTAGTGTTGCTGTGTTTAGTGTTGCTGTGTTTAGTGTTGCTGTGTTTAGTGTTGCTGTGTTTAGTGTTGCTGTGTTTAGTGTCCAGACTGGTCTGTCAAGGGTAACTCTCAAAATATTCCTTTAAATCTAAATAATAAAAATTTCGCCCATCCATTTTATTTGTGAACGTAAGTCTGTTAATATATTTCATACACATGAATTTCCAGACCCGAAGATGAATTGTTCACTGGTTAGTTTGTTGTTCCTCTCTGTGTTCTATCCAATACACAACCCGCACATGGGAAAGAGAGAGAAGCTTACGACGACGTTTCGCTCATGCTTGGGACATTTACAAAGTCACACTAACCGAAACGTCGTTGTAAGCTCCTCTCATTATGTACGGATTATTTGTGTATTGTTCCAGTCACGGTATTGTGTCTTTATGTTCTTTCTGTTTTATCCACTTCTCTCTAATAGCTGTTGTACAGTAATTTTACAACTCTTGTCAGCGATCCTGGACCATAGTTTGAGGGGTCTTCCGTATCACCTCTTCAGAATGGTAGTACCATGAGTGCCATCTTCCATTTTACAGGCTATGAGCTGTTATCCTACCTCAGCTCCTTTAAAACCCAGCTCTATCTGACGTATACTACCACCCCCAGGATGCCACCCACACCAGTCGGCTAACACCCAGGCACCTACTTACTGCTAGGTGAACAGGGACAGCAGGGGTAAGGAAACACGCCCAGCGTTTCCACCCGCACCGGGAATCAAACCACGGACACTCAGTGTGTGAGCTGAGATCGCTGCCAATCATTGTAGTGAAATGACTAAAAGGTTCCATAGTGGAATATTTAATTCAGTAATTTCATTATTCTTTCCTTGTCTCAACATTCTAATTCAGCCAGCTGGTCCAGTGGTTTACGCACCGGCCTGGTGTTTTACGACTCGTTTGCCGCGAGTTCGATCCCCACCCGTACCGTGATTTCTCAGTTATCTAACTGGATGTTAAATCTGCTCAACATCAAACATATTTCTTAAACTCTGAAACTTTCTGTGTTCTAACTTATGTATTTCCTCCTCCGCTTCACTCAGTCTCTCCTTCAACCTTTGTATTTTATGTGTAACGTTTATGTAAATTATTGTGAGCCAGAATAAAAGACTTAATGTCACTTTGCTCTTTAGAAATGTATAATTTTTAAAGTTATTTTTCTCTCTATGCATGTGTATATATATATATATATATATATATATATATATATATATATATATATATATATATATATATATATATATATATAATGTCGTGCCGAATATGTAAAACTGGTCAATTAGCAAGAACTCATTTAAAATTAAGCCCTTTCTAAAATTTTCTCTTACACGTTTAAAAATATATTTTTTTCATTAATGTTAATGTAAAAAAATTTAATTTTGCACCAAAAGAATCTTAGAAAACTTACCTAACCTTATTATAACAAGACCAATTTATTTTAGCCTAACCCAACTAAATATATTTTAGATTTGTTTACAATAATTTAATACTAAACAAACACAGTGAAATATATTTTTTTCGTTAGGTTCAGAATGATTTTGGCGAAATTATTGCATACACAAATTTTCACTTGTCCTATATGGCAAGATGAGCGTTGCTATTTAAGCCAAGATCGCAAGTTCTGCCTATTCGGCACGACATATATATATATATATATATATATATATATATATATATATATATATATATATATATATATATAAAACACTCAAACTATAAAATACTTTTGTTTATTGTTGAGATGAACGTGTTACGGTGTCAGAAACAAATGGTGTTTACAGTGAACACCTGACCTGCAGTTACCTGCTGTAATGGTGATGATTACAGGTACTTAGAGTGATTTTCTGGATCATTGTTCCCACCTTTGAGAATAATAATCCTTAAATGATACAGTGAGGTGGTTTATACGGTGAAACATTTCACTGCATGTTTTATCTATTCTAGTCGTTAAAACATTTCACTGTTTTATAAATTTACGTTATAATACATTTCACTGGATTATTTGTTCCTCTCATGAAATATATCACCGGGCTAGTAGAAAGATACAGTTTTAACAGAGGACCAGTTAATAGTATGATTGTGATTTCTGACATGACGCAAAAAAAGTATTGTTAATGTCGGGAGGTCTGACACTTTTTTTCGTACTTTTTAAGTCTGTCGGAAAAAGATCAGTTAGTGTCACCAAAGTATTGGAGAGGATAAGATCAGGACGTGAAGTAGACACCAGAAGCGTCAATAGCAGGAGAGGTATGAACAGGATTGCAGTGGAAAATATTTCTTTGGCGAAATCAACTGGTCCTCTACTAATGCTGTCTATGTACCCTTTTCCTAACCTTCAAAGACGCCGTCTTGTTGAATAACCTCTTATAAACCACTTTCCTAGCAAGAATCTTATCTTGGCTTAGTTTCAGTGGGGATGACTGCCTTTCTCAGTATCTGTCAAATGTTCTAGTCTTCAAAACTGAAACGTTGTCTTTAGTTCTCTAATTGAAAATTTTGAATTATGGCTGAAGTTCCTCATCCATTGTCTTGTGAGTTGTATTCTTTGTCACATTAGTAATCTACTTAGCACAAATAATACGCTTACTACGACGTTTCGGTCTGATTTGGACCATTTACAAATAACACAAAAGAGTGAGGGAGCCAGTATATATAGGCGAGGGAGACAGGGACGGGACCAAGAGAGGAAGAACAAGTAGTGGTAGTGGTAATGTTGGTAGTGGAAGTAGTAGTGGTAATGTTGGTAGTGGAAGTAGTAGTAGTGGTAGCAGAAAGTAGAGAAAGTACTATTAGTGTCACAAGAGATAGAAAGGGGAGTGAAGGGAGGCAATAGTAGTGGTAGTAGAAATAGTAATAATGGAGTGGCAGTCGTAGTAGTAGTGAGGCAAGTCTAATGACTTACATGACCGACAAGTTACATTAATTTCACTCAACAAGGAAAGGAAATTAGCTCACGTGTTCAATTGATGTTCCAACTACCCGAGAATGTTGCAAGGTTGTCTTGTTTTCTTGTGAGACTCACTCTCAAGCCTTCCACTCAAACAAGCATGATCTTTGACCTGATTTGTGCACCTCACGCCTCATGGATGACCCGGTGAGAAGGGGAGGGGGCTCACGCCCCCTGATGAAAGGGGGAAGGGCAGGTTTAACCCCGTCTCTGATTCTTAAGAGTGCTAGATATATTTGGATCAGGCCAGAGTTCATCCCCCGTGTTGTTTTGGTGGTGGTGGTGGTAGTGATTGTGGTAATGATGTGGGTGGTGATGGTTGGTGGTGGTAGATATTGTTGTTGCTGGTGGTGGTGGTGGTGGTGGTAATGGTGTTAGTGTTGGTAGTGGTGGTGGTGGTAGTGGTTGATAATATTGTTCTTGTAAAAGTAATAATTTCTGTGTAACGGTTATCTTATTTTACGTTTTCCCTGCAGGTAAGATGTCACCATGGCAACCATCTGGAATTAGGGAGTAAGGTATGACAGGTAAGATGTCACCATGGCAACCATCTGGAATTAGGGAGTAAGGTATGACAGGTAAGATGTCACCATGGCAACAATCTGGAATTAGGGAGTATGGTATGACAGGTAAGATGTCACCATGGCAACCATCTGGAATTAGGGAGCAAGATACGGCTAAGATGCTGCTCTCCAGACAATGGATTCTCTCTCATTTATTTAATTTTATTTATTCCACTATTATTTGATCACTTTCCGTGATTTTTTCCAATGATTGCGCCTTACGAGACTCAGTAGCAGAGGCCAGTCAGTCGAGACAACTTACGGACGACTACTGAAATAGTGACCTTGAGAACGAGTCAGCAAGAGTGAATCTGGTGATGGCTGCCCGTCTTGTAGTATAATCTTCTGCCTGTACACGAAGTTAGAGAAAGTGGTGGACCGTGACCGTGCTGTTATACCTTGTAGCTCAGTGGTAACGTCTTCGTCTCACAAGCGAAGAACGTGGGTTTGATCTTAGGGCATGTGGAATTGGGTACGCTTTCATGCACTTGTCTGCCCTGTTCACCTAGCAGTAAATAGGTCCCTGGGTGTTAGTCAACTGTTACTGGTGGCATTCCAGGTTTGTGATTATATATAATATGGGTCGACTTGTTTGGTCCTCTAGGTTGTCGGGAAATCAGAGATGGGGTGAGGGTGTTCAAGAGAGTGGTGCATACTCGAGGTGAGAGCCAACAACCTGTCCCTCGTATAGTTTTACAGTCGCTGTTGTCAAGCAAGTTCCAGAGTGCTTCTGAATACTGTAAGTCATGACAGAGTCGAATTTCAAACCAATCTCTCTCTCTCTCTCTCTCTCTCTCTCTCTCTCTCTCTCTCTCTCTCTCTCTCTCTCTCTCTCTCTCTCTCTCTCTCTCTCTCTCTCTCTCTCTCTCTCTCTCTCTCGTTCTCGTTCTCGTTCTCGTTCTCTGTTACAGAAGGTTCTTCTTACACCTACTACTGTTTACCAAACAGTAAATAGGAGTGTAGGTGTTAGCAGGCAGTCGTGGGTGGCATCTTGGGGAGGGGTACACAGTGATCTCAATGACAATAACCCACGTTACTTAGTTGTTTTGGGCTATCTTAGGTTTTTAACCCTTTGGGTTTAATCACCCGAAGACAGTCTTCTAGAAAATAAAAATATATCACGTTAAGAAACGTCAAAACTTATCAGGACTCGTTACTACCAACTCCATTAGTTTCGTCACTAGTAACTTTAGCAGTGTTACTCCATGTAATATATCAGTAACGTAACAGTAATATATCATTAACGTATAGGTCTTTGTCTACCTTGCATAATTCCCTGAGTATTTTATATGTTGTGGTCGTGTCTCCTCTCCTTCACCGCTCCGCTGTTGTTAATTAGCATATTACCTCACAGCTTCGTGCAGAAGCTAAAGTATCAACCTAGAGGTAAGAGATAGGTATTATATCTTTGTTTAGTGTGGGCTCGACATAGGCGCTGTGTATTCGAGTAACAATGCAACATATGATATTAATTATTAGTCCAGAGACTTCATTAGTTAGTGTTCAATAAGGAATTATTTGCAAACTTTGCCTGAGCGAGTGTATACTCGCCTATTTGTGGTTGCAGGGGTCGAGTAACAGCTCCTGGCCCCGCCTATTCGCTGGGCGCTGCTAGGTCCACTCTCTCTCCCTGCTCCATGAGCTTTATCACACCTCTTCTTAAAGCTATGTATCGATCCTGCCTCCACTACATCACTTCCTGACAAATCTATGACTGAAGGAATACTTCCTGACATCCCTGTGGCTCGTGTGTGTGTGTGTGTGTGTGTGTGTGTGTGTGTGTGTGTGTGTGTACATATATGCTGGCGAGTGTGCGTGTTTCCACGAATATATAAATGTTCAGTAGAATATCTCTCACAGACAATGTTTGGAGTAACCAGACACTAGACGAGCACAGGAAGAAGCACACACAATAATCTAAGGAAGAGGAGAAAGTCCAAAATATGAAATTCGGGTCAAACGTAGGTAGTGTTTGAAAAAATAAGCTCAGGGCCGCACTCTGTGTAGAAGACAGGGAGAGATGGGTTAGTGCAGTCTTAATGATTGTAATGGTATCCTCTCTCTCTCTCTCTCTCTCTCTCTCTCTCACACACACACAGGGTTTTACAAGGTTAGGTTAAGGTTCCAAACTTTATTTACAAGCTAAGAGCTGTTACCTACATCTGTCTCTCTGTCTCTCTCTCGTTGACATTCAGTTGTTTTTAGTCTTACAGAGTAAGAGTTCCTACCTTTATTTACAACCTAATCACTGTTACCGACCTCAGCTCATTTACAAACTTTCCTTATCATTATCGTTATTAAATATTTTTTGTTATGGAACATACAAATAAGGAACAGGGTGAAGTTGGAGCCAACAGTGTGCCAACGATTTTATTTGTTCATCTTACTCGATTTAATAATTTCTGTATGTTGTGCAAACAGGGTTCCAGACTCGAGTCATTGACGGTGAAAATGATCGTGGATGACGTGGAGTTGTGAAGACTGGAACATCGTGAGTGTAGTTGTTGCTTACTGCATCAGAGCAATCAGAAACAGTTGATAAATTAGACATGTGCAACTCTTGGGTATCTTTATTGAGGAAACGTTTCACCACACAGTGGCTTCAACAGTCCATACAAAGGAGAAACTTGAAGGACAGGAGGAGAATGAGGTGGTCAGTCCATCAATCTTGATGGACTGACCACATCGACTCAAGGTTGAGGGACTGATTACCTCATTCTCCTCCTGTTCTTTAAGTTTCTCCTTTGTATAGACTGATGAAGCCACTGTGTGGCGAAACGTTTCCTCAATAAAGATACCCAAAAGTTGCACATGTTTAATTTATCAACGTATCGGTTCTCTGAACCATTCATCTGCAAATCAGAAACAGTGTTGAAAAGGGTGTAAAATACCGAGGAGTTAATTAGTTAAGATTTCTGTCTAACAGTAAAGGCACCCAGGTGGTAGATATGTCTTGCTTATCAGTCAGAATCAAATCCATTTAGTGCTATACACACATAACCCGCCCATAGGAGAGAGAAGCTTACCACGACGTTTCGGTCTGACTTGGACCATTTATAAAGTCACACTGTGACTTTGTAAATGGTCCAAGTAGGACCGAAACGTCGTCTTAAGCTTCTCTTTCTTATGTGCGGGTTATATGTGTATTGTTCCACTCACAGTACTGAACGTTTTTATTCTTTATCCAGTAGTAGCATAGGCTGGGTCCTCAAACCTGGACAAATAGTAAGTCCACTCACTCTTAAGTATGCACAAGCAGATTTCTTACCCAGACTATCTTTAGAGACAAAGTCCACACAAGGTGTGTGTGAGGTGTGTTATTAACACTCTAAATAACACAGTGGTGACTCGTTCCTAGAGACAGAGTCAATAATGTAGTGAAAAAGACACTGAACATCACTGTAATAACACTGTCAGTGCAGAGACTGCCAAGTCTCTCAGATAAGAATCCACACGATAGACATACATGGCAGTCACAAGACAGTGCTCAGTAAGTTAGGTAAGACACATATGCAACATATGTCGGTATTTTATACCATTTTAATGTTCACAGTGCTCAGTAACTTTAAGTCCCAAATCTGGCTGTGTGTGAAGCTGTGTGTGATTACAACAGCGTTCTTGCTCACCTCTGGTCGGCGGCAAAATGCCCACTGACCTCCGAGTGTGTTTGTGATAGAAAGGTTGCAAGGCTTCTGGAGTTAAATCCTCTCTGTTATAAATCTGTCACACGATATTATAAAAATGGCAAATAATAAAGAGAAAATAATATGGGTTATTAAATCAGAGGACCTGGTTAATTATCTCAGCCGTCAGGCAGTGTTGCGTAGGCTGTTATGATAACAGTACTGACAGTAAATATACAAAGAAAACTTACCAGATAATGTGCAATTGTATGTTATAATGTGTGTGTGTGTGTGTGTGTGTGTGTGTGTGTGTGTGTGTGTGTGTGTGTGTGTGTGTGTGTGTGTGTGTGTGTGTGTGTGTGTGTGTGAGTGGCATTCATAGATATCAACATTCATTAGCTGTGATATTCCTTCGAGTGGAAGGAATATCACAACCTTTGATGTGCGTGTGAGAGCTGGTATTCAGTCTTCCTCTAGTCTTATCATCGCTACATCAATCCCTCAACAATTCTCAATGACTCTTTCTTCTCTCTCTCGATCAAACACATCGTAAATCAGTGGAGGTTGGTCTGTAGTCATCCAGCGAGGTGTTCACGACCACACAATAAGCAATCATTGTTGATGTCGGGAGGTCGTGGTAGCAAGCCATCACAATGTGATACCTAGCAACCTTAGCTGTGTTAGATCATGTCTCCAAGGTACCGTGTTGAAGTGAGTACTGTCACTGTACTGTGTTGTAACCAGTACTCTTAATGGACTGTGTTGTAGCCTGTACTGTCCTGTCACTGTACTGAATTGTAGCCAGTACCGCCACTGTACTGTGTGTTAGTACCGTCATTGTTCCGTGATGTAGCTGGTACCATTATGCACTGTGTTCTAGCCAGTACTGTCACAGTACTGTGTGTTAGCCAGTACTGTCACAGTACTGTGTGTTAGCCAGTACTGTCACAGTACTGTGTGTGAGCCAGTACTGTCACAGTACTGTGTGTTAGCCAGTACTGTGTGTGAGACAGTACTGTGTGTTAGCCAGTACTTTCACAGTACTGTGTGTCAGCCAGTATTGTCACAGTACTGTGTTGTAGCCAGTACTGTCACAGTACTGTGTGTTAGCCAGTACTGTCACAGTACTGTGTGTTAGCCAGTATTGTCACAGTACTGTGTTGTAGCCAGTACTGTCACTGTACCGTGGTATAGATTTTGAGCGCTGCTACTTTCCACAACTGTAAGAGATAAAAGAAAATGTCATCTATAATTTAGCTTGACCTGACCATTACCAGACATTCTTAAGAACGTTCCCAGACATTCTTAAGAACATTCCCAGACATTCTTAAGAACGTTACCAGACATTCTTAAGAACGTTCCCAGACATTCTTAAGAACATTCCCAGACATTCTTAAGAACATTCCCAGACATTCTTAAAAACATTCCCAGACATTCTTAAGAACGTTCCCAGACATTCTTAAGAACATTACCAGACATTCTTAAGAACGTTCCCAGACATTCTTAAGAACATTCCCAGACATTCTTAAGAACGTTCCCAGACATTCTTAAGAACATTCCCAGACATTCTTAAGAACATTACCAGACATTCTTAAGAACGTTCCCAGACATTCTTAAGAACATTACCAAACATTCTTAAGAACGTTCCCAGACATTCTTAAGAACATTCCCAGACATTCTTAAGAACATTACCAGACATTCTTAAGAACGTTCC
>NC_091351.1:2132500-2135000 GCF_038502225.1 Cherax quadricarinatus | reverse complement strand
GTGTACTGTGCGTGATGCAACTAGCTGTGGGATGTGTACTGTGCGTGATGCAACTAGCTGTGGGATGTGCACTGTGCGTGATGCAACTAGCTGTGGGGTGTGTACTGTGCGTATGATGCAACTAGCTGTGGGATGTGTACTGTGCGTGATGCAACTAGCTGTGGGATGTGCACTGTGTATGATGCAACTAGCTGTGGGCTGTGTACTGTGCGTGATGCAACTAGCTGTGGGGTGTGCACTGTGCGTGATGCAACTAGCTGTGGGATGTGTACTGTGCGTGATGCAACTAGCTGTGGGATGTGTACTGTGCGTGATGCAACTAGCTGTGGGGTGTGTACTGTGCGTGATGCAACTAGCTGTGGGATGTGTACTGTGCGTGATGCAACTAGCTGTGGGGTGTGTACCCCTCAAGGAAGGTTCCTTGATGTTGGTGAGGGGCTCTTGATTTAGGGAATTGGATCTGTGCTCCAGTTCCCCAAATTAAGCCTGAATGCCTTCCACATCCCCCCCAGGCGCTGTATAATCCTCCGGGTTTAGCGCTTCCCCCTTGATTGTAATAATAATAATGTGGGGTGTGTACTGTGCTTGATACAACTAGCTGTGGGGTGTGCACTGTGCATGATACAACTAGCTGTGGGGTGTGCACTGTGCATGATACAACTAACTGTGGGGTGTGCACTGTGCATGATACAACTAACTGTGGGGTGTGCACTGTGCATGATACAACTAACTGTGGGGTGTGCACTGTGCGTGATACAACTAACTGTGGGGTGTGCACTGTGCGTGATACAACTAACTGTGGGGTGTGCACTGTGCATGATACAACTAACTGTGGGGTGTGCACTGTGCATGATACAACTAACTGTAGGGTGTGCACTGTGCATGATACAACTGTGGGGTGTGCACTGTGCATGATACAACTAACTGTAGGGTGTGCACTGTGCATGATACAACTGTGGGGTGTGCACTGTGCATGATACAACTAACTGTAGGGTGTGCACTGTGCATGATACAACTAACTGTGGGGTGTGCACTGTGCATGATACAACTAACTGTAGGGTGTGCACTGTGCATGATACAACTAGCTGTGGGGTGTGCACTGTGCATGATACAACTAACTGTAGGGTGTGCACTGTGCATGATACAACTAACTGTGGGGTGTGCACTGTGCATGATGCAACTAGCTGTAGGGTGTGCACTGTGCATGATGCAACTAGCTGTGGGGTGTGCACTGTGCATGATGCAACTAACTGTGGGGTGTGCACTGTGCATGATACAACTAACTGTGGGGTGTGCACTGTGCATGATACAACTAACTGTAGGGTGTGCACTGTGCATGATACAACTAGCTGTGGGGTGTGCACTGTGCAGGATACAACTCACTGTAGGGTGTGCACTGTGCATGATGCAACTAGCTGTAGGGTGTGCACTGTGCATGATACAACTAACTGTAGGGTGTGCACTGTGCATGATACAACTAACTGTGGGGTGTGCACTGTGCATGATACAACTAACTGTAGGGTGTGCACTGTGCATGATACAACTAACTGTGGGGTGTGCACTGTGCATGATACAACTAACTGTGGGGTGTGCACTGTGCATGATACAACTAGCTGTGGGGTGTGTACTGCTATCATAGGACAAGTGCCACAATATTTCATAACAAGGGACAGAAAAATTAGTTTCCCATTATGATCCATAATTAAATTATTGAGTGAGGTTAATATTAAGATGGATTTACTATCTTTGGTAAGTGTGCGGCGCTCACCTAGCACGCTCGGAATATACGCCCCTGTTTCAAGTATACGACTTCACTGACTGCACCTTCGTGATGTGGTTGTACCAGCTACCACCAGCTGTGACCCAGCTGTGTCAGAACATAAGAACATAAGAACGATGGAACACTGCAGAAGGCCTACTGGCCCATGCGAGGCAGGTCCAAGTCTCCTACCGGCTTAAGCCAATGCACCCAACCTAGTCAGGTCAGGTCACATCCATTATAAGTTCGTACAGCTGTTCCACACCATGATTCACTCACACCTGGACGGATTAAAGATTTTATTTAGAGACATTTGCGCACTGGGTGAACGTTTGCCAAGTACCCGACAAGGATGCTCACGAGAGAGGAATGTTTTCAAATTAAATTATTAGTCTGTGTGTGTGTTTGATCCATCGTTTATCAGCTTCTGCCCATGTTGCATGTTCTATACTAGATAAAGGAAATACTTCATGCACGGATTTACAGACGGTTCCTCTCCAACCCGTTTGTTTAAGTCACTCGTAAGATTACTTCCCAACCTGTTTATGCCAGAGGTGAGATCATTGTGCTGGTCACTGAAGAGCTGGCCAGCATGGCGCTCTCTCCTATAATTTAATTCCCCCTTCCATCCCTCCTTCCCTCCCTTCCTTCCCTCCCTTCCTTCCCACTCCTGTAGCAGGCCACGACGGCCGCCCCTGTAGCTGGGGAAAGTCTGGAGTGAAAGTGTTGTGAACTGACCAC
>NC_091351.1:2125000-2130000 GCF_038502225.1 Cherax quadricarinatus | reverse complement strand
CGGAAGTTCAGAGGTCGCTTAGACTCCGAGGCGCGAGGCAACAACTCTCTCATTCACTCTCAACCGTAATTATATTCCGCTGTGTGACAGGAGACACACACACACACACACACACACACACACACACACACACACACACACACACACACACACACACACAGAAGGGAACATCAAGAGGGAATATACCAACAAGTGTTGGATGACATACGAACAACCGAGGAGGAGGTGAAGAAGCTCTTAAGTGAACTTGACACCTCAAAGGCGATGGGACCGGACAACATCTCCCCATGGGTCCTTAGAGAAGGAGCAGAGATGCTGTGCGTGCCTCTAACCACAATCTTCAACACATCCCTTGAAACTGGGCAACTACCTGAGAAATGGAAGACAGCTAATGTAGTCCCCATATTTAAGAAAGGAAACAGAAACGAGGCACTAAACTACAGACCTGTGTCTCTGACATGTATTATGTGCAAAGTCATGGAGAAGATTATCAGGAGGAGAGTGATCGAACACCTGGAAAGGAACAAGATTATAAATGAAAACCAGCATGGGTTCATGGAAGGCGAATCTTGTATCACAAACCTCCTGGAGTTTTATGACAAGGTAACAGAAGTAAGACACGAGAGAGAGGGGTGGGTAGATTGCGTTTTCCTAGACTGCAGGAAGGCCTTTAACACAGTTCCCCACAAGAGATTAGTGCAGAAGCTGGAGGATCAGGCGCATGTAAAAGGGAGGGCACTGCAATGGATAAGGGAATACCTGACAGGGAGGCAGCAACGAGTCATGGTACGTGAAGAGGTATCACAGTGGGCGCCTGTTACGAGCGGGGTCCCACAGGGTTCAGTTCTAGGACCAGTGCTATTTTTGATATATGTGAACGACATGATGGAAGGAATAGACTCTGAAGTGTCCCTGTTCGCAGATGACGTGAAGTTGATGAGAAGAATTAAATCGGACGAGGATGAGGCAGGACTGCAAAGAGACCTGGACAGGCTGGACATGTGGTCCAGTAACTGGCTTCTCGAATTCAATCCAGCCAAATGCAAAGTCATGAAGATTGGGGAGGGGCAAAGAAGACCGCAGACAGAGTATAGGCTAGGTGGACAAAGACTACAGACCTCACTCAGGGAGAAAGACCTTGGGGTGACCATAACACCGAGCACATCACCGGAGGCACACATCAACCAAATAACCGCTGCAGCATACGGGCGCCTGGCAAACCTGAGAATAGCGTTCCGATACCTTAATAAGGAATCGTTCAAGACACTGTACACTGTGTATGTTAGGCCCATACTGGAGTATGCAGCACCAGTCTGGAACCCACACCTGGTCAAGCACGTCAAGAAGTCAGAGAAAGTGCAAAGGTTTGCAACAAGGCTAGTCCCAGAGCTCAGGGGAATGTCGTACGAGGAAAGGTTAAGGGAAATCGGACTGACGACACTGGAGGACAGAAGGGTCAGGGGAGACATGATAACGACATACAAGATACTGCGGGGAATAGACAAGGTGGACAGAGATAGGATGTTCCAGAGAGGGGACACAGGGACAAGGGGTCACAACGGGAAGCTGAAGACTCAGACGAGTCACAGGGACGTTAGGAAGTATTTCTTCAGTCATAGAGTCGTCAGCAAGTGGAATAGCCTAGCAAGTGAAGTAGTGGAGGCAGGAACCATACATAGTTTTAAGAAGAGGTATGACAAAGCTCAGGAAGCAGAGAGAGAGAGGACCCAGTAGCGATCAGTGAAGAGGCGGGGCCAGGAGCCGAGTCTCGACCCCTGCAACCACAATTATGCGAGTACAATTAGGTGAGTACACACACACACATACACACATATACATACACATACACACATATACATACACACATACACACACACATACACATACATACACACATACACATACACACACACACACACATACACACACACACACACATACACATACACACATACACACATACACACACATTCATTATTAATAATTTAATTTAAATAGATTAAATGTGGTGTGGGAAACATAACTACCAGTGTAGCGTAACGTTTACAATTATTTTACTAAATGATAACAGTTGTTGTTGTAATTGCTGTTATTTCTGCTGCTTTTGCTGCTACTGTTGCCTCTGCTGTTTCTGAGAGTAGAGGAAAGAGAAGAAAGGAAGGAGAAAGATGGAAACATGAGAGAAAGAATGAAGAGAAGAAGAGAGAGGGGAACGAGAGGGAAAAAATGAATAAGAGAGAAGGAAGGGAAAGAAAGAAGGAAGGAGAAAGAAAGAAAAAAGAGAAAGGAGGGAAAAACCTTTCACTTATCGTTAATTATCGTTAATTATTTAACTCCGTTTTAAGAAAAATGTCAGAAATGTAAAGTGAAAAGTTGAAAAAATAAGCGGAAAACGAGAGAGAAGAGTGAGAGGAAGAGAGAAGAGGAGGGTCGGAAACGGGGGGGAGGATGTGGGAGGAGGAGAGAGGGAGATGGGGAAGAGCAGGAGGCGGTGGGAAGGAGCAGGAGGAGGGACGCATTAAGGAAATGGTGGGGAGGAAGGAAGGAGACAGAGAGGAAAAGAAGGTAGGGAGGATAGAGAGAGAAGGTGGGGAGGAAGGAGACAGAGAGGAGGAGAAGGTAGGGAGGATAGAGAGAGGAGGTGGGGAGGAAGGAGACAGAGAGGAGGAGAAGATAGGGAGGATAAAGAAGGTTGGGAGGATAGAGAGAGAAGGTGGGGAGGAAGGAGACACAGAGGAGGAGAAAGTAGGGAGGATAGAGAGAGTAGGTAGGGAGGAAGGAGACACAGAGGAGGAGAAGGTAGGGAGGATAGAGAGAGTAGGTAGGGAGGATAGAGAGAGAAGGTGGGGAGGAAGGACTGGTGTCAGATCCTTGGTCAGCCCTCCTGGTTGCTGGCGTGATCGACCTGGCTTCTGGTGCCAGTCCACGCTCTCGACTGATCAGGGACTGATCTGAGGAACTGAAGTTGCCACTTGAAGACAGTCAGGAAACTTAGCAATTCTCCTTAGGCATGAATGAAGGCTTTTAGAGAGTCTTGGACCCTTTACATTTAGTGAGTTATCTCCTGCTTTTCATTGAGATATGTTGCACCATCTGCCGAGACTTGATTTCACATGGGAGTGATTTCGGTGTGCAGGTTTAGGACCAGTCCTTCCAGAATGTTCCAGTTGTAATTTAAGTATCTTTCTCGCTTATGTTTCAAGGAATACATTTCAAGGAACTTCAAGCATTCCCAGTAATTCCAGTACTTGCATGTACTTTTTCGAGCAGTGAAAGTCTGTACATTCTTCAGCTCTGCAGTTTCGCCTGCCCTGAAGGACATCCTACAGTATACAGCGATATTTTAGCTGAGAGAAGTCAGGTAATTTGAAGAGTATCGCCATCGGCTTGGCATCTCTTCTTTCGAAAATTCTAGTTATCTATCCAATCATTTTCTTTGCGGCTGTGATAATAACATTGTTGTGATCCTTGAATGTGATCATTTCTGACAATATTACACCTAACTTTCCCACGTTAAATTTCTGCTTTATTGGGTGAGTCGAGTCCTTGTACTCAGTTTATTTCTCCACAGCGGAGTAACTCAAAATTGTCTTCATCGACCATCATTTTGGACCTACTGAAAGACTTGTTTTATTTTGAAGGTTCTTTGTTTATTCGATGGATGTCACTCTTATGAAGATTCTTCTAACTTTTCTAGTTATTTCTTTTCAGTGCATTTTTTATTTTATTACACCATGGTCGCTTTCACACAGTGTTCACTACATCTGCACTTTGCTCGTCTTCCACTGAATCCAAGATCATGTCGTAATTGTATAGCAACTGTGAGTAGCAGGAACAACCTTCTCTAAACCCATGCTGCCCTGGGTTGTGCTGCCCTGGGTTGTGCTGCCCTGGGTTGTGCTGCCCTGGGTTGTACTGCCCTGGGTTGTGCTGCCCTGGGTTGTGCTGCCCTGGGTTGTGCTGCCCTGGGTTGTGCTGCCCTGGGTTGTGCTGCCCTGGGTTGTGCTGCCCTGGGTTGTGCTGCCCTGGGTTGTGCTGCCCTGGGTTATGCTGCCCTGGGTTGTGCTGCCCTGGGTTGTGCTGCCCTGGGTTGTACTGCCCTGGGTTGTGCTGCCCTGGGGTGTGCTGCCCTGGGTTGTGCTGCCCTGGGTTATGCTGCCCTGGGTTGTGCTGCCCTGGGTTGTACTGCCCTGGGTTGTGCTGCCCTGGGTTGTGCTGCCCTGGGTTGTGCTGCCCTGGGTTGTGCTGCCCTGGGTTGTACTGCCCTGGGTTGTGCTGCCCTGGGGTGTGCTGCCCTGGGTTGTGCTGCCCTGGGGTGTGCTGCCCTGGGTTGTGCTGCCTTGGGGTGTGCTGCCCTGGGTTGTGCTGCCTTGGGGTGTGCTGCCCTGGGTTGTGCTGCCTTGGGGTGTGCTGCCCTGGGTTGTGCTGCCCTGGGTTGTGCTGCCCTGGGGTGTGCTGCCCTGGGTTGTGCTGCCCTGGGTTGTGCTGCCCTGGGGTGTGCTGCCCTGGGTTATGCTGCCCTGGGTTGTGCTGCCCTGGGTTGTGCTGCCCTGGGTTGTACTGCCCTGGGTTGTGCTGCCCTGGGGTGTGCTGCCCTGGGTTGTGCTGCCCTGGGGTGTGCTGCCCTGGGTTGTGCTGCCCTGGGGTGTGCTGCCCTGGGGTGGGCTGCCGTGGGGTGTGCGGCCGGGGGGTGTGCTGGCCTGGGTTGTGCTGCCCTGGGGTGTGCTGCCCTGGGTTGTGCTGCCCTGGGTTGTGCTGCCCTGGGTTGTGCTGCCCTGGGTTGTGCTGCCCTGGGTTGTGCTGCCCTGGGTTGTGCTGCCCTGGGTTGTGCTGCCCTGGGTTGTGCTGCCCTGGGGTGTGCTGCCCTGGGTTGTGCTGCCCTGGGTTGTGCTGCCCTGGGTTGTGCTGCCCTGGGGTGTGCTGCCCTGGGTTGTGCTGCCCTGGGTTGTGCTGCCCTGGGTTGTGCTGCCCTGGGTTGTGCTGCCCTGGGTTGTGCTGCC